>NW_021632867.1:0-303769 GCF_004799145.2 Neltuma alba | reverse complement strand
TTCTCTTTCCTCTCCTCACCCGCTAGCACGGCGTTCAAAGCAATGAAGTTGCTCAAGCTGTGAACAACTTCACTTTTTTTTATTTAAAAAATAAACATCAAATGTTTATAAGATGATGTGACTGGGTGAAGTAAGGGACAAACCAACTCGTTTTTGTCAAGAACCAATTATTGATAATTTAAAACTCGTTCTCACTGAACAGTTTAAATATAATTTTGATAAATTTTTTTTATTATGTAGCATTCTGATAATTTATTTTACTGTTAATAGCATATTGATAAATTTGTTGCTTGTAAATGGTCCTAAATGTTATCCTAAACAGTTGCTAAAAGCTAATCAATCTTAACCAATTTCCACTCTTTGCTAATGATGGAGGACAAGGACGTTTTGAAAAATTAAAAAGTAATTAAAACGTTATACCATAAAACCCTTTTAAAGTAACTTGGATGACATATTGTACTTTTTCAAAAACAATTGGACCAATAATCAAGAGATGATCACACTGATATTTTTATCGTCAAGCTTTTATTCATGTGTTAGACAAATATTTTTGAACACAATAATATAAAAGAAGCGATTCATTCGTCACAACCAGATGCATGACGTGAATAATCTAGAGGGTGTTTGGGAAACTCAAAATTATGGTTTCAGAAGCACTTTTCTGCAAAACGAGGTAATCTCCTCCACATATTTACTTCGTAATCCGTAAAAGTACTTCTGAAACCATAGTTTGATTTCTATCCAAACACTCCGTAGTCGAAACAAAATTACAATAACTGGATGGATAACTAAAAAAAAAAAGAGCCTTCAATATTATCCGCTCGCAGTCTTTATAAACTGGGACTCCTCCATTCCCATATTCAGGGACGCAGTGACGCGAAGATCCAGCAATGGAGATCCAAGGCTCGTCATTCTCTACCTTCCGATCCTACCTCTGTGCTCTTGCTCATACTCCTTCCCGCCTCGCTTGCCGAGCCGGTTCTCTCTCCACTTCCTACGACGAGATGAGCCGGGTTAGAACCCGGTCAGGTTCTGAAATGCGCAAGACCCTCCGCTGGTTCGACTTGGTCGGCCTGGGAATCGGCGGTATGGTTGGCGCCGGCGTATTCGTAACCTCTGGCCACGCCAGCCATTACGCAGCTGGCCCTTCAGTAGTGCTTTCTTACGCCATTGCCGGTCTTTGTGCTCTCCTCTCTGCCTTCTGCTACACTGAGTTCGCCGTCGACATGCCCGTTGCCGGCGGTGCTTTCAGCTACGTCCGCGTCACATTCGGTGCGTTTCGGTTTCATGAATTAGTCATCGTTTTTTTTTAAAAAAATATATATATACAGAACTCGCTTGTTGATGTTAGGTTTCAGTTCAATTTCACAGGCGAATTTGCTGCCTTTCATAACGGGTGCGAACCTTGTGATGGATTATGTCCATGTCCAATGCCGCCGTTGCCAGAAGTTTCACTGCATACTTTGGCACAGCAATCGGTGTCTCCACTGCGAAATGGAGGCTTACGGTTCCCTCGCTTCCAAAGGATTTGACGAGATTGACGTCGTTGCAGTGGCTGTCGTTCTGATAATCACCCTTATTATTTGCTATAGGTATGCTCAAATAAGCCCAGTGAAGGAGTTTTGTTCGGTTCGACCTTCACCATTATCATGCAAAGTTTTGACCAATAACTGTATTGTTTGTGTTATTGTTTTCCCATCAGCACAAGGGAGAGCTCAGTGATTAACATGATTTTGACGGCGCTTCACATATTTTTCATAGCATTTGTCATAGTGGTGGGTTTCTGGAGAGGGAGCTGGAGGAACTTCACAGAGCCTGGTGATCCGCAAAACCCATCCGGGTTTTTCCCTTACGGGGCTTCAGGCGTGTTCAACGGATCAGCGATGGTTTATTTCAGTTACATCGGATACGACGCCGTTTCCACCATGGCCGAAGAAGTCCGACATCCAGTTAAAGATATCCCCATCGGCGTGTTGGGGTCGGTCATAACCGTAACGTTTCTCTACTGTCTCATGGCCGCTTCCATGTCCAAGCTTCTTCCATACGACATGGTGAATGAGACTGTCCCAATTATTTTTATTCAATTTAATTTTATTCCATTAGAAAAAAATTCCCATCGACGATTGGATCTGATTCCACCGTGCTGGGGGATTTCACGCAGATCGATGCGGAAGCGCCGTTTTCGGCGGCGTTCAGGGCGTCATCAGACGGCTGGGGATGGGTGTCGAATGTGATAGGGGCGGGGGCCAGCTTTGGGATCCTGACGTCGTTGTTAGTGGCCATGTTGGGTCAGGCTCGATATATGTGTGTGATCGGACGGTCCAACGTGGTCCCCTCTTGGTTCGCCAGGGTCCATCCTAAGACGTCACGCCTGTCAACGCCTCCGTTTTTCTTGGTACGTTATGAGTTAATACCTGATCCGTGCAGGGCGGCTCGTTCTTTTGTGCTTTTTGTGCTCAGTAAATACAATCCATGCTTTTTGTCTTAGTGTACTCCTACCCTACTTTGCAAGATGCAGGCCTTAGCGTCTGCTGGTGGGGCCCGTTTCATAGTCCTTGTTTCAAGGGACCCCCCCACCTTTCTTTCGGTCAGAAAAGTATATCAGAGGCTGCAGGAATTTTAGCAATTGCAACACTATTGTATGCAGCTGCAGAAATTATCTTAGACAGATGGTCTCACCTAAGCTTCATTCTAAAATGTAGCCATCTATTCGATAATTAAAACGTAGTTGCATTTCTTTGGCGTCAAACATAAAGCAGTAAATTTTGGTGCTTGTTGAGAAAGCTCTCACATTTGTGTTTCCTGTTTAAGTATTGAAGCTATATTGAATTGCCTATGCTATTGTAGATGGTCCCCAACATATGATTTCTCTGTCAACATTAATGAAGGGTAGCTTAACATCATGATCATTAATTTTCTGTAGTAGTATCCGAACAAGATATCGATGGAAGAGACAATTGGCAAATGGGTTAAGGGCGGAGCTGTTCGGCTCATGAAAATGTGATTCACTCATTCAAGGAAAATTAAGCTGCATAATAATCTTCATTTTCTTTATGTGTGCATTCAGTGAAATATAGAATCTTGCATGGAAATTAGTGGCTGGTATGGTCCAACCAATATTATTATACGAGTTAAATATTCCTCTTGCTAAGAATCTTTGACCGATGATGGCCTTAGCTCTTTAGGTTGCAAGGGGGGCCTAAATGTTGGACTTCCTTGATCTTTATTTCAAGTGGTTCATATTTTTTTGTCCAACCAAGTGGTTCATTTTGACTTCCTGCAATCGATGGGCTAAAATTCCCTCTCTTTATATCTTGAAGATATTATTGTGCATTTTGGGGTCCAATTTTTCTCATATTCGCAGATAATCTCTTTTTCAGGGATTTTCACTGCTGCAATTGCCCTTTTCTCTGACCTCAACGTTCTTCTCAGCTTCGTATCAATCGGCACCCTCTTTGTTTTTTACATGGTGGCAAATGCTGTAATTTATAGACGTTATGTGTCTGCTGAGACGACCAATCCATGGCCTACATTGTCCTTTCTCTGTTCATTTTCCTTCACCTCCATAATGTTCACCCTCACTTGGAGATTTCTTCCAACTGGAAGGGCCAAGGCAGGAATACTTGGTGCTTGTGGGGTGATTGCCATTGCAACTCTGCATATTTTCCACCGCATGGTTCCTCAAGCTCGGAAGCCAGAGTTCTGGGGGGTCCCTCTTATGCCATGGATACCCTCCATGTCAATATTTCTCAATGTGTTTTTGCTTGGTGCACTGGATGGGCCATCCTACAGTCGATTTGGATTCTTTTCCGCTATCGCTGTGCTTGTCTATGTATTTTACAGCGTTCATGCTAGCTTTGATGCTGAAGGAGATGGATCTCTTGGTGAAAAAAATGGGGAAATTCATTTATCCAAACAAAGTGGCGATCAAAGTTTTGAAGTGTAGATTATCAGCTGTACATGTGGCGATCAAAGTTTTGAAGTGTAGATTATCACCCCTCCCGCTCCCGCTCCCCCTCTTCCAAGCTGGGATAGGATGATTTCAACCTCATAGTATAATTGATAGTCATATAGAAGTGGGGAGAGATAATTGTATATCGTACAGATCATAGACAAAAGTAGAATAGGGTACGGGAAGAGTAGAATAGGCTCTCACTTTCGTGGAAATGATGAATTGTATAGTTAAAGTCTTAAGTAGCTGCATACGCTGTGATTGCTTTTGTAAATCAACCTCATGTTATGTGAAAAGCAGGACGGAAAAAAAAAAAAAAAACTCAGTTCTTGTGCTCTTGAGCTTGGTTTTTCACCTCTGTGAATTTTAACTGCTAAAGTGAATAAAGTACTGTGAATACCAATTGAACCCTCAGGTAACTCTTGTTCTGTCACTCATCCTTTTTAAAGTTTGCGATGCTACATTGACTCCTGCTATTTGTGACTTTTTGAGCAAAATTCAAAGATATAAACAGCATCGAATCATGTGGGGTTTAGAATTTTTCTGAAGAGACTAATGGTCTCTGGCCAAAGGATCTATTGATATTGAAAGAACAAAGATGGCACAAGGTGGACATGTGACGTCATCTTCAAAAGAAATACACCAAAGAATGCTGTATTGCTGTTTTATAATAATTGGCAGAGCTGATGCATCCATCATTATTAGCATACACTAAGAAATATTTTTTTGAAAAATATGGATAAAATATATACTTTAGCTGTTTAGCATGCTGCATTCGGATAAAGGAGGATGTGCCGTCCATTTATCTTCTTTTGTGTCGTCCCATCTCTGTACATGATGGCAGACATTTATAAACTCAACAAACTTGTCAGATCCGAAATCGATCTTGCTTTTTCAGTGTTATCAATTTTGACCTCAAGTCTCTGGTTCTTTTCTTTTTCTTCTTCCATACTTGTCTTTTTAGTTTGTATTTATCTAGACATAAAATGGATTCTCAGCGGTGATATATATATATATATGTGTGTGTGTGTGTGTATTATGATAGTTGATTCTCTTTGTCAACCCTTGGCATTTTTATTGAGTGGAATCCTGTAGCTTTTTAGTAGTTTTTAATGTTTTACTTCTTATTTTTAGGACTGTTTCTGTTTATGTTCTTCTTTGAGGTTGTGGGTCACACTGAACTTTCTGAATCACATGTCTATAGTTTTCCTGTTATATCAGTTGAGGTAAATCACTGGCCGCAAAATGAATAGGAGAAACTAGAAACAAGAAAGGGAATTGAGTTGATAATAGTTATTGTCAACTGGATGATACCTTGCCATGGCATTGCTTACCTCATTCGCTAGGAATTCCCTGCTACAATATTCCACGCCATCATCAACTATGGCATATGGAAACAGTTTGTCACTATGTGACACTCTTTCCTCTTAATGCAATCTTGTTGATAGATTTGCATCTTCTAAAATTGTAATGATAAGATCCATAAAATATCTCAAAAGATAAGAAGTGGACAATATACATTCCTACTGTGTTATTCTCCTCTTCAAAAGCATTCTAATTTGAAAACCTAAGTATTATCTCTTGTTCAGTTATTTTTAATATAAGAGTTGGTTTAGAGTTAAATTCAATTCTAAATATCTTCGATACTTATCATGTTTTTTGAACTATTACTATTGATTGCACATGTTAAGGGAGTTTGTATAAGAGTAGTTTCAATACAAATAATTTAAAAGAGTATTTTAGAAAAACTCAACACATTTTTTTAATAACTAATTTAATGAATTCTCTTAATTTATCCAAATTAATTACCTCTTTCAAAAGCATTCTAATTTGGAAAAACTAAGTATTGCTTCTTTGCTTAATAGAAGAGTTAGTTAAGAGTTTAATTTGGTCTTAAATATAGCATTTTTATTTTGTCTCTCATACTTTCTTTGTTTTTTTTTTAATTGTTCCTGCTAATTGTGCATGTTAAGGAAGTTGCATAAAGGGTAGTTTCAATGCAAATAATTTAAAAGAGTATTTTGGAAAACCAACACATTTTTAATAAATAACTAATTTAATTAGTTTTCTTAATCTATCTAAATTAGTTCAGTAAGTCTTATATTAAAAACTAAAATCAATCCTTTTTTATTTTACCATGAAAATTCTGGCTGTATTGATCAAGGGGTCTTCAATTTAATTATTTCCTAAATTTGTTTTCTTAAAAGGAAAAGCAAGAGAAATCTAGGAAATCATAACACAAGGCCGTGCCTTATCTCAACTTTGCAAGGTGGATGCCAGTGGTCTATGATTGACAAAATAGCCAAGAACTAAGAAGACAAAATTATCATGGGCCATTATGTTGGCACCATGTTTTTGCTTTATAAGCCTCCTTTGTCTGCTGCTCCAATTGTTTCTTTCTCACTTTGCCACATATTGTTTTTTTACTTTCTTTGGGTCATAATTTGCTTTTGCTTTTTTTCCCCTCATGCCACTTTCTCTTTGTGTGGTCCCTTCTCTCTCATACTTATGGGTCGGTGGCATCTTTTGTTTTGAAGCTGCATCATTCATGTCTGCTACTGAACCTCTGTGCAGCTTCAACCAAGAAGAAACAGGGGGAAATTAAAGAATCATATATAAAGATTTACACGAATTCAATCCAGCATCAAAAGAACTGCGGATTATTCCATCACATAATCCACGTCAATATTCCATTCATGTCCAAAGATGCTTGAAAGATACAAGTGGATTAGATGTGGTCATGTGTCATGCCCGTTTTAAAGTTAATATTATGATAGCCATCAATATGATGTGAAATATTTATGTATTAGTATCATTGTTAATCTTTCTAGTCTGATCGAATTTTGATTTTAATCCCTCTAATTTCAAATTGTGGTTTTTTTTTGTTTCTGTATTTCGTGAGAATTTGACTTGAGTTAATATTGTTAAGTCTAGGGACCAAAATCAAAACTCGTTAAAAATACAAGGATCAAAACCAAAACTCGTTTGATTTTTGTACTTTTAACGGCTTTTAGTTTTAGTCCTTGTATTTTTAACAAGTTTTGACTTTAATTCTTATACTTATAAGTGTTAACTATTAATGTCATTAAATTCATACTAAGTTTTTATGAAATTATAGGACTGAGAATCACGATTTGAATTCATAGGGATTAAAATCAAATTTCAATCAAACTGTAAGAACTAGTAATAATATGAACTACTTAATTTTACTTTATAAACCGTGGCATGAAGTATTGAAGTATACTGCTTCTTCCACCATAATACTATTTCCAGTCTTTAATATAAGATCCAGTTAATTAATGTGGGGAGAACTAACGAAGTTACTAAATCACTTTAGAGTTTTTTTATTTTTTATTTTTTTAAATATAATTTGCCTCACTTATAAAATGATACTCTTCTGATCCTTAATATAAGACCCATTTAACTAATTTGATTATATTAAAGAAGTTATGTAAGTTAGTTAATTATAAGACATGTTTTTCCTAAAATACTATAATCATCTTTCTTAATATCTCTTCTTTCTCTCCTTCTTGATTATAGTTGAGAGAGTATCTATAGGGGTAATTTAGAGAAAATTGATAAATATGAGAAATATGTCTTATATTTAGAACAAAAAATAACTTAATAATTGGGTCCTATATTAAGGACCGGAGGAGTATATAATATAATGATACACATAAATATTTTGGAGAGATCATGTAACATATATTATAATTAAGTAATTTAGTAACTTTATAAATTTCTTCAAATTAATTAATGAGATCTTATATTAACAACCGAAGATAGTAATTAACTTCTAGTAAAGCTTTCATTACCTAGTAAGTCCATTGCTCATTACATTAAAATTGAAGATGCTTCAAGGAGAGCTATCCCTCATTAGACGCTAAGCTTGAATCTAAATTAGTCGAAGTCTCGAGTGGATACTAGATTATCTGTAAAGAAAAACAGATAGGTCTCAAAAGTTAAAGGTTATTATTTTTATTTTATGGAGCTTCCATGTATATCTCTAATTTCTCCCTTTGTTGAGTTTATTCAAGGATTGTCAAATGAAAGGGCCAAGCTTGGCCATATAATGACTTATTTTTGTTGTTCTATTTTTTTTTGGCCAACTCTTTTGTTCTATTTATTGATTAATATGTCGTTCTTAGTTGTGATTAGGATTTCTTGATTAGACTTTTAATAAGCTTTTTTCATAACATCCAAATAACTGCATTAAGAAATCTATTAATATTAATTAAAAGTAATAAATATGCAAGAAATATATTTTTTAACAAACATTTTCTAATTTATAAGACGATAAGTTAGAGAGAGAAATAGTGAAAAAACTACAAAAAAAAATATAGGAAAAGTATAATACTTAGATTAAGAACTAGTAAATATATATATTACTTTTAATCTTAATTATAAGACCTTATTTATAGTTTATAAATAAGGTTTTATAATTAGAACTGAGAGTAGCATGTGATATTGAGACACCTCCAAACTAATCTTATAAAAAAGAGACCGCACTAATTTAAAAACTTAGGTCTTTCAACGGGTGGGAGTAACCTATAACCCTTGTCTCTCGTCGATTGGGTTTCCTTTACTGAACTTCTTTTACCATTAGTTAACTTCTTTATGTCTTGGTCTAGTAATTATTGGTGTTAAAGATGGTATGATTGGCGCAGGAATTCTCACTCATCGTGGAATCTTTGTTTTCCAAATCAATGATGCTCATCAATAATTTCGAATCAATTTAAATAAAAGTAATATACACACATACATATAACTTCAGATATCAGTATGCTATTCACATTTTTTCAACACATATAGTGTTATATTTTTTATCCTTAACATACGATTTAATTGACTAATTTTAAAAAAATTACATAAACTACTTTGTAATAATTATTTATATTTATTGTTTTTTTAAACTAATTTGTCTGACTTATAAACTGATGTATAATATAATGATAAACACAAGTATTTCAGAGAAATCATGCAATATACTACTCCTAGTCCTAATTATAAGACCTTATTTTTAGACTATAAGCGAGGTCTTATAATGAAGACTGGAAGTAGTATATTATAATTAAATAATTTTTTAAAATTAATTAATTAGATCTTATATTAAGCATAAGATATAGTAGCATCTAAAACAACAAGTAATGGGTGTGGAATTTTCAATTCCCACAAATGGACTTGCAAGTGATCACTAATTAATTTTCTCTCGTTGGATTCTGAGTCAAAAAGCAAGGAACAAATTCAGAAGCCCTATGATAAAAGTCAGGTTTTTCCCCCTCAACATTCTCATTTTCTCTCCATTCAACAGGTAAAAGCGGGGGGAAAAAAACATATTCCATGACTATAGCAGTATATACTTATTGATGTTTATTCCTTTACGGATTGAATTCAAACGTAGTTATTTATATCCATATAATTAAATCTTTCAATCAAAATGTGACAGGTATTTAATTTTTAATAATTTCATGATACGTATATAGTTTAATTGAAGATATTATTCCATTGGTTATAAAATTAATACACTTGTCATGATATTATTAAGATAATAATGTACCTATTTTACTTCAGATAAAAAAGATAAAGAATTTACTTTTCAATATTTATTCCTTGAATTGCATAATTTACCATGCATTATTCTTTGGCAAAATGTCATAACTGTCTGTTTCAAGTTAATTTTTGATGTGATGGGTTCAAAGAATTCCATTTTTTTTCCTTCTAGGAAAATTGACCCCAAATAAAAACTCAAACACAGGCTTTGAAGAGAATCCTATTATCCCCACCTCCTTTATTATATTGTTCTGATTCTTGCTTGTAATCGGCGGCCGCCTCTTCTTTTTTATCTCGTTGTTTGCACAAGACTTCTTTCCGGTCTCGACTCCCAAGGAGCATGTGAAGATAAAGTTGCCAAGGACAAAAATCAAAGGATCTAAACGAAAAGAATCAAAACCTAAAGTCAACTTTATTAATGACACACTCCTTTAATAAAAGTTGGTTTGACTAATTTGAGTATATTAAAAAATTTCGTTAAGTTAATTATTTGTAATAAATAGGTGTTTTTTTAAAATATCTTTATTAATCATGTGTATTAACTAAAAGTACCATTTGATGTTATCTTTAACATGTGTAACTACTATAAGGTTACTTTAAAAAAAATAAATATATATAAGAAACAAAGTAGATTGATGTTTTATATTTAAAATCAAATTGAAAGTTAAACTTGCTCTTATATTAAAGATTGGATGTAGTATACACACATGATTATGCTTGATGGCTTTACATTAAATGAATTTAAATTTTGTAATTATGCTAAATAATTCATAAACTAATAAAATCTTCAATAAAAGATAGGGGAAAAGTAAGTTAGAGGTCCTTGTAGTTTCATATAATTTTGAAGTAGGTCCCTCAAATTCCCAAACCCGCCCCCCAAAAAAATAATTTTTGGGATCCTTGTTGTTTTTGCGGTTCGCAATATTAGTCCTTAAAAATTGCCCCTTTAATTAAGGACTAACATAGTTGCCACGTTGATGACTTTGCTTATAGGTGACAATATTGAAGGGAAAAAAAAAATAGTGATCTGGTTCAACACAATGTTAATTTGCCCCTTATTTTACTAGAGAGATAATTATAGGTTGAGCAGCTGCAATTTTGGCTAGCATTTAAAAGGATTTGAGTTCATTAAAATAAATCATGGTAGATTTGATAAAAAAAAATATGGTAGAATATAAATTTGAAGAAGCCTATGCATGCAAGAAAGAAGAACTAGATTAGTTACTTATTCGATAGCAAATTCGAAGAACAAGAAGACAATATGAGTTCAATGGTAAATTGACAAAGATTTTCTCTCTCTTTTTCACTATGAAGAATCGATTATATTCTCTTTTCCCTCCTTTACTATGGTGAACAGATGTTGATATTTTGAACCATATTATTCATTAATCTCTTTTTCAATATATTGCTTGGAAGCATAGTCATTAGTCACCTCCCCAAAAATGTCATGTTTTGTTCACTAAACTTTTTAATTTTTAGAGTCATTTTAAATAATTTAAAAATTCAAAATCATTCAATATACATATCTTCAACTTAAAATTTTAGTTCATATACTCCTCCAGCCTTAAATATAAAATCTTTATATATATTAGTATAAGAGTCTTATATTTAGGATTGAAGGAGTATTATTTTTTGAATTTGCATTCCCACCGCACGTTGGAGCTTATCCACCTGCCTTATTATTTATTGCGTATCCTAAAAGTATATCACAAATAAATAAAGGCAGAAAAAGAAAAAAAGGGGATGAGGTTAAGAGACAAATCATGTCACGGGTGATTGAGAGGTTGGGTATCTCATATTTGTTTGTTTGTTTTTATTTTTATTCAGGCTTTTTAGTCAATTAAGATATGGTTGGACCATTTGAAATAGACCCCAAAAAGTAGAATTCAATGCAACTTGTGCATCACCATGTGACTATTCAACCAAACGACATTGAATGTGGTTGTTGGAAATCCTTATCGCCATGGATAAATTGTTTCTTTTATTGATAAAATTTTTTTTACTTCTTGATAATTTGAAAATATTGTTATGTTTTAAAATCTTTTTCAACAGAAGAATTACTATAAATATATATTTCATCTAGTTCTAAATATAACAGATAAATAATTACTTTGTAAAAATTAAAAACATAGTTAAATAACTTTTCTTAATAAATCCATTTTTATCATTTGCATTAGATTACTATTTCCATTTACAGAAAAGTCATTTAACATATATAATTAATAAAAAGAGTTCAGAAAAAAAAAGTTGTAAATTTAAAACCTATATATATTGTATTGAGAATTTATATTCAAGACCAATATAAACTTCTTATTCACTAACTCTTATATTAAAGATTAGAGATAATATATATTTCCTTATGGGTACAAATGGTCAATATTTCATAAAAAAAACTCTTCCCTTCACCCATACATGTAGTTTGAATCCCCTTCTCCTCCCCATCAAGCCTTTCCACGGTTGAAGTTTGATTGTTGTTATTAGCTCCGGTTATTAATATAAGTATTAGGTAACTAATTTGATAATATTAAGAAAGTTAGTTAAGTTGATTATTTGTTATAAATATATGTTGATCTTCTAAAACTATCATCTTCAATCATATGGGTTGAATGATTAGAATTATTTTATAATATGAACTTTTTACAATCAATGGGGACATTTTAGGGGAAAAAATGAGAAACAAAACTAATTGAAATCTTATACTCCTCCGGTCCTAAATGTAAGACCCTTATACACACACATATAAGGGTCTTACATTTAGGACCGGAGGAGTATTTAGACAAAATATAACCTATAAATTAACTTTTATATTAAAGACCAGAAGTGGCATTAAATAAATGATTTATTAGAGTTAATGTTTTTGGGTCTTTAACTTTGAAATAATTTCAAATTTAAAAGTTTAAAAAATAATCTTCAATTTATGTTGTTAATAAAGTGTAATCTTTCTTCTTTTCCTTCAGCTGCTCATCTTAAAAAGATCATGCGCGGCCCATTACTTCATGATATGTGTGCTCTCGTGAACTCCTTTTTGGATAAGGATAAAATGCTTAAAATCCTAAAAAATATATATGAAAAAATATTTAACATCTAAAAGTTTTTTTTTTAAATTTTTATATATGTTGAAAGTTTTATTTAATAGCATTTCTGTCCTGAACTATTATCCATCATTAAGTTTGATTGTCAAAAAAATCGATCAAATTGCATAATTTAACAGTTTAATAACAAATAACGAATAGAGTATTTTTGTTATAAAAATAAACCTTTAAAGCAAATAAAAACTCCAAAAACTTTTAGATGTTGAGTATTCATTCGTGGATGCTTTTAAGATAGCTAAACATCTTGTCCCTTTTCATTTTCTTCATTTTCTTATTTTTTTATTTTCTTCTTTGCTTTTAGAGTTTATTTATATGTAAGGCCGATAATATGAACTGGGTTGGTGAGCATAAAAAAGTTTTAGCATGATTGTTATTAGTTAAAATGCAGTATTCTCACCTCGTTTCTGACTTTTGTAACAAAGAAAGTAACAATAAAACATCAAAAAACAATGTTTTGACACTATTTTATTTTTTATAACGGCTTTTAACCTTTTTTCCCCCCAAAATACGTAACCAAAATACATTTTTAAACATTTTTTTCTTTCTTCAAGACGAAAACTTTTGAAAGCAGGAAACCAAACATGCTCTTCGTTACATTATTCATTTATCAGTTTCTTTTTATTCTATTTGAATGTTATTTCGAAATGTGAGTTTATGATCGCGAATACTCTGGACTTGTAAATAATAATAAGTTAACTAAAAATTTCATTTAAAAAAAATACGCTTCACCGTTTCAAAATATTTTTATGTTAATTTTCATCCCACTCTAATTTAATTCACATGGTTGTGGTTTATGAAAGAATGGAGAAAGTGTTTTCATATTTTATTTATAAGTCACTTCTAATATGTTTTATACGGATTGAGAAAAACCTTAAACTTTATTAACTCTTATTTAAAATTCAGTAATTTTCTAACTTTATCTTTATTTAATATATATTATAACTCATATAAAAAAGTCAATACAATAATAAATTAAAGGTAAAATTGTACATCCATATAAAAAAAAATCTCTTAGTGCGTTATAAATAAAAAAAATGTCTTCTCTTTCTAACATATAAGACTAGATGAGTAATTTAAAGCCAGAGGATAAAACATAATTTTCCAATCTATCTAGGCCTGCTTAAGAAGTTTTATATGCAACGTTTTATCTTTTGATTATAATATACAACCTTTGGTCCTTAAGATTCAATTGGCTAATTTAGAGAAATTTAAAAAATTATTAAATTATTTTATAATATTTATATTTATTGTTTTTCTCTAAACTAATTTGACTCATTTATAAATTGATTATAATATAATGATATATATAAATATTTTACAGAGATCATGTAACATATATTATGCTTAAGTAATTTAGTATCTTTTTTAATGTTCTCAAATTTAATTAGGTCTTATATTAAGAACTGAAAGTAGTATTGTTATTTTATAAAAAAAAATGTAATGTTCTCATAGTTTTTTTTTTAATAACTCTTTGGGCCATCCAATATTCGGTGTTTTTTCTGGGTTCTATTATCAAGTATCTGAACAACCGACTAATTTGGATCAAGGGTTTTTTTTTAAGTTAAGAAAGTGGTATTCGAACACAATTCCCTCAGTTTATAATCTAGCTAATCCACCCCAGATGGAGGATCTTTGGGTTCCCAGAGCTCTATAACATAAATCCCATTAGTGACTCATTCTGAAGTTGAAGGCCCACTGTTCATTCAGAAGAGCATGCATGAGTTGGGGGATTCAGTTTGGGCATGGACCGTCCAGATCAACATTGGACAATGTAGATATAATATAATGTTATTTTTATATTTTTAATATTTTAATATGTATTGTATTTAAAGAAAATATTCTCTCTTAATTGTCGAGCTTTGAAAAATTAATTTTTATTTAAAAATAATCAATTTAAGAATTTAAAATATATTAATATACCAAAGGAGAAACCCATGATCTGATTCTTGTATACCATAAATTTTGGCCAGTCTATATCACATAACCAGTAGGCTCATTGAGTAACAAGTTGCATGGATGGATAACTTAACCCATATGTTCAATGAGAGAAAATAAGAAAGTTATAAGGAAGGCTATGAGGAATTATATGTTGCATTATGATTAGGAACTCGAGTTAACCACTTTATTGTATTACTTTCTTAATTATCTCATTTGACATATCACATACACATATTGATTTGTAAGGTGAGATGAATTGTTAGTTATTGAGGTATTTGTCTTATCCCATTATTTTTAATATTTCCGTGTGAGAGCTTTAGGGGTGGTTCGTTAGAAAGTTCCGAAGGCTCGATTATCTGACTTAATCTTGTATTTTCTTCTTTTTGTTTTATGCGATGGATGATTGTATATTGCCGTATTAGAGCTCACATACATATATTTGATTTCTTTTAATACCTATGACATCTTTTGATTCTCCATAATGGAGTGTCGTTCATAGGCTCGAGGCCTTTAGGTTCATGCATGTGATATTTTAAATAATGGATCCACTTTGAAAACTTGTGTTAACGATGAGATAGCAATGAATGAATATTATCCAGAAGATATGTTTATGGGCTAGTTGGCGTTTTTATGTTGCGCTTTGATTGCCCAAGGCCTATTTGCTTTTTTTTTTTGGGCAGAAAAAAGTGAATATTAGATGGGAGTTTGTTTCTAATACTCCTCCGGTCCTAAATATAAGACCCTTATACTATATTAATGTGTATAAGAGTCTTACATTTAGGACCGGAGGAGTAATTAGATTATGTGGGCTGTGCCTCTTCTTTAACATGGTTAATATAATTTAATGAAGTTTCTTTATTCATGATAGGCATTTTGCATGACAAATTTCTTCTTTTTCCCTATCATGGGTAAGACTATATGAAAGGAATTTGATTCTTTTAACCACGATATGTATATTTAAAATTGAGTTTTAATATATATATATATATATTATCATGGACACTTTTAAAGTTGCATGATATAACTGTCATTAGGTGACATGGCGATTGATGGCCCATATATTTTTTTTTTCGGCAATAGTTTTTACTTTCTTGAAAGGCACTTTTGATGCAAATATTTTTAGTGGCGGCTTTTTTTTTTTTTTGGTCATTGAGACTACTTCAGCGGCGACAAATGTCAATGTTAAAAAAAAAAAAAACACCGTTAAAAGACGTTTTTAATGATCACTCATTGTCACTGGAGAAAACTTTCGGTAACAATCATTTGAGGCATGGTCTTTTGGGTGAAAAAAAATTGCCATTAAAAACTTTCGGTGGTGAGAAGTCAATTTCTTTTTGTAGTATGGGTACTTTAATTCTTGCAGTTGTAGATAAATATTCGGCTTTTTTATTTAAACACGATGAACAGTAAAAGATTTACTTGGATTTCAGATCATGATTGACTTTAAATTTGTACAGAACTCGTTCTTAGTTCGAACAATTTCAGTGAGGGCCACATCATAAAATGAAAGTTGTTCTTGGTCTGAACAATTTCAGTGGGACCCACTTCACAAAATGAAAGTTTTTCTTGGTCTGAACAACTTCAGTGAGACCCACTTCACAAAATGAAAGTTGTTCTCGGTCTGAACAATTTTAGTGGGACCCACAATCCATATTTGTCTTACACTCCACGTGAAATTCCTTCCTTTCATACTTTTTCAACTTTCCTGTTTGACTAGACCATATTCTTGCTTTTTCCAGCCACACACGCAAAGTCACTCAGGGAGTAGTCATTCATTGTCTTCGGCTCAACTTACACGTAAGAATTCCGTCCCCAGATATTCCCATACACAAAGTCACTCAGGGAGTACTTATTCATTGTCTTCAGCTTAGTTCATGCGTAAGTGTTTTGTTTTGACATGTGAGTGCATAGTGTAAATTTTATCTATATAATGGCATTTGGTATTTCCACTCTAATCTGTCTTCTCATCACTTCTCAGGTTCTTCTTGAACTTCGCCGACTCTTTTCATTCTTCTTTCTCCTTTCACACTTTTGTGTGAAGTAGATGGTGTGTCCAGTCTTGCAAATATTGTATACATGTTATCTCAACTTGAAGTTTTATTTTTCTTTTGACTAAGGTACATCCTCTTGATTAATTTTTTTTTAAAAATTTTGGTATGTATTTTGCTAAACGATGGATAAAAATTTTATATTTAGTCATTTTTACATGTTGAGTTTGTTTTAATTAAAAAATGTAGGCATATAATTAATTGTCATATAAAATAAAATGTAGTTTACTTTTTTATAATTTGATTAAATATATAACTGTTTTTTTAGTAGATAGTGCTTGAGTAAATATGTAGTCAGAATAAATATGTATCTAATTAAATAATATTTAGTTGTGAGCTTAGTGTATCTGGCCACTGAAAACTAGCACTAAATGGTGCCAAAATTTTCCTAATAAAAAGAGTACTGATAGTGGGGTTAATAATAATGAAAGAGACGAGTTTTTTTATTTAATTTTTTGGGAAAATTAGAGAGGAGGACCTAGGAAAAACAATATTTATTAAAGATGATCTTAAAGATTATAATTATTCAGGGAGACCAAATAATAAAATATAAATTTAAAAAAATTACTCAACAGCAATGGCTAATTGTTTTATCATATTAAGTAATTATAATTTTTAAATAACTAGTGTGAAATAGTTATTACCATTTATTTTTGTTTTCAATCATAATGATGCTTTTTTGGGTTACTTAAACGGTACTTAATGTAAAATTACACAAGTGCATTCATTGTAAGCTTATCATTATACAATATAAATTTACCTTTATGTGCTAGTCAAAATATATATCTCATTAGAAGCCTTTATTCACAATATAGAAATTAGAGGTTGAAAGGAATATAATTATTCTTTAATAATATAGATAAATTAAAATTGAACATTTGAAAATGAAGTTGGGACCAGGAGAAAAATGAAGCAGAGGCAATTTTCTTGAATAAAAAACTCACATTTTCAAATTAATTTATTTAATCAAATATTTATCTAATTTAATCATTCAAAATATCCAATAATGGATCATAAGTTAGAGAAAATTTAGGCATGTAGTTGTTGGATAATTTAATATTTTTAAATATATTTAATCCAATAACAGTGAGGCAGTTTTTTGTCTACTCAACTACCAATTGTAAATGAAAATTTAAGTGAACAAGAGCCTCAAAATTTTAGTCATTCTGATAACATACCAGTCTTATCATCAAGCCCTATCACCTCTTCCAATCCAACTCATTTTTTCCCTCATCACATGCCATCATCATCGACATTATCCCATTCTGACTCACCCAATCCTCCTCAATTTCAGTCATTCATGTTCTTATTTGATACTCTTACATTATTTATCCATCAATATAACACTTCTTCTTTTGAGTAAGGTGGTCCATCAAATGAGACATTTGTCACCTTTTGACAATCAATTTCTTTAGTCGAATCACCTTGGTTTGATTTAAATACACCAATTATGCAGACAAATGAGATATTAGAGCAAACTCAAGAAGTAAATATACAACAATAACCACAGCATGCGCGGAGGAGACCAAGATTAGACACCAGGAGTCATTATTTGTGAAGTAAATTAATTCTTATTTTTGTTCATGTCAATTTAATTATTATTTATTATTAATTTTATAAAACTTAATCATTACTTATTTTCATTAATCACTTTTTTAATTAATGTAATATTAATTATTACTATTATCATTATATAATGATTAACTCATTATTCTAATGATATGATCATTATTAACATCCTTGTAAGAACATTTATGTGGTGAGAGATTATAAAGAAGTTGTTCAAATGCTGATGAAGTTTGAAAGTTGTTCATGCCAAGATGAATTTCAGTTGGATGGGAAACAAAGTTTATTGAAGAAATTGTTCTTACTAAAGATGAACTTTAAAAGTTGTTCAAGCCAAGATGAAGTTCAGTTGCATGGAAAACAATGTTTATTGAAAAAATTGTTTTTACTAAGATGAACTTTTGAACAACTTTGAGTGTAATATTTGGGAAAATAATTCCCACTATGTAGCATTTGAAGAATTATTTTTTCTGTTTGTAGCGTTTTGGTAAAAATTCCTAAATATTCTTTTGGAATATGAGTAAACGAATAAATCATAGTAAGCATCTACATAGCTTTATAATAATAACATTTTTAGTGCAATTGTAGAGGGATACTCTTTTAGAAATCAAATAATATTTTTACAATACTAGGCTAACGGCTATTTCTAGATCAATCAACTTACTTAAAGTTCACATTTGTATTT
Organism: Neltuma alba; assembly: GCF_004799145.2. Taxonomy (NCBI): domain Eukaryota; kingdom Viridiplantae; phylum Streptophyta; class Magnoliopsida; order Fabales; family Fabaceae; genus Neltuma; species Neltuma alba. The sequence continues at coordinate 284,938 of NW_021632867.1, read as the reverse complement.
GAAGAACATCTAGTTAGACGAGTAAGAAGTTTCTAGAGAGTACAAAACTTCGTATGACACTTGAGGTAGATGAATAATGCCAGCAAACCCTCATAATCCTTCAGAGGACTATTCAAATACATTTTGATAGATGAATAAGCAAGTTTTAAACAAGGAGATTGCTCTAAATCTTGAACATGAGTAGAGTAGATGAATCATTTCAATAATTGCACACCTAGGAATAGAACATTTAGTAAAGGGATATGACGTTGGCAGATGTTCACCCTGCTCATCTTCAAACTTGTGATTTCTTAGATATTTCAAATTCATGCGCTTCAAGTTTGAAACTAAGTTCTCAAATGATTTAGGATAAAAATAAATTAAGAGCATTGAAAAAAGGCCATACCAAACAATCCACCATTACCAGTGAAAAAAACAAGAGATAATGAAACTTTACCATTAAGCCAGCCCATAAGTCCCCTAGCACTAAGCCACAACAATCCACAACGCATTAGGGTGTAGGGTGCAACCTACAAACCCATCTACAAGTAACCCATTTGGGTTCAAGGCATACAAATCACCCACAAATCCGCTACAAAATATAAAACAAAACAGAACCTGGCCATTGCAGCAACTTTCTGAGTAAGTCCTTAGTATATTAGAATTAGAAGTAGCATGTAAATATGGATCCACAAAACAAAGTCTCATGCAACAACCTATAACCTCCTTCCACCTAACATAACAATGATTAGTTCAAAGTATGCACACCTTAACACTTGGCAGTATACATCGCATTTCATGTAAATAAGATAAGAATGGACCCTACAAAATAAACAAGTGTCTACCCCCTTCAAACCACAAAAACTTTTGCTTGAAAATACCGAACAACCTCACGGGATAACACGTAAAGTCCTATTAACCAAATAGTCAATTTACAATGTACTCCTCTGATTCTTAATATAGGATCTAATTTTTGAGTTAGTTTTGGTCTTAAATATAAGACCTATATGTACTCCTCTGATTCTTAATATAAGATCTAATTTTTAAGTTAGTTTTGGTCTTAAATATAAGACCTATTTCTCATATTTATCAATTTTCTCTAAATTACTCTTATGGATACTCCCTCAACTATAGTCAAGTAAAAGAGGGAGATTGAGTATTAAGAAAGATGATTATGGTGTTTTAAGAAAAATATGTCATATTTCTTATAATTAACTAACTTATCTAACTTCCTTAATCTAATCAAATTAGTTAAATAGGTTTTATATTAAAGATTGAAAGAGTATATAAATAGGACCATGCTAATCAAACTCTTCCTTGTGACTCTTTGACAGAGATCAAGACCATTAATGTCAAGTAACCTAACTAAGATCATCTATACACATTAACTCAACCGATTTCCTCTCCTCTCTGGCCTCCTACCCACTTGGATGTGGGCTTGAAAAGGTGCCGACCACTATGATCAGTGGTAAAAACATGCTATAGATTTCCAAATAATTAATCCCCACAATTAAACCCTAGTCATCTTTAAAACAACCCGATATCCAAAATGTACACATAAAGTCAAGCGTAGTCCAGTCCAAATAAACCATGCAACACGGCCGCAAAGGTCCACATGCATATACATGTTCAGCACCTAAACGTTTGAAACGACGTCGGTCCTGCGCCATCCTCAAAACTGAAGTCTCCGGTTCGCGCTGTTCAGTTGGCCGCTGAAACAGGGGGAACCTCTGCATTTGGCAAACTATTCAAACTCTATCTCCTTGTGACGGCGGAGGTACGATATTGCTTCATATTTTTTTGCTTACTGATGCACTTTTGCTGCGCAATCTGAGAAGTATTTCTTTGTCTTTTGTCGATTTGTTTGAAGATGTTTATCCCTCTTAGTATGGGATGATCTGTGGTAAATGTCAAATTGCGTTCATATTAATATTATTATTTTAAGCGCATTGTACGTGAGGATTCAATCAGCTGTAGCTTTTGCAAACAGTTCTAGAGAATGCACAGTGACAGTTTACTCGGAGTATTTGGGGAGACTTCCAAATGAAGGCAGGGCCTAACTCGGAAAGAAAAAAGGGGGAATTACAATTACAGTTAGGTACTAGAAATGGATTAATTTAGAGGTAGGTACAACAATTTTCGCCGAAAGAGATCTTAGTTGCAAATAAGACATTAAAGACTCAAGTTATTGGTGGTGATTTGTGCCTTATACTCTCATATCTATAATTGCCTAAATTGATATATGAAACTCATCTTTCCCTAATATTGTTTTGGGAATTAACAATTAAAATGAACTTTTGGGAACTATCTAAAAATAAAAAAGTTATACTTTAGGCTTTAGTTTTAAGCCTTGAGGTTGGGGCGTTTCATGTGAGTCTCACCTGAATTCAGAACAGTAATGCTTAGCTGAATCGAGAAATACTAGTCCTTTTTGTTGTTTTTTTCAATCCTGCGTTATTCTGTTCTATTACATATTCTCCTTGAATTACTCTAAATAGTACTACTTCATTTTATACAACTAGAGAGACATTGGTGTTGTTATTTTGAATTCGTTAATTTTCCTTACCCCACTTTAATTACAAGGAAATGAACATGGCATTAGCAGAAAAAGCGTAGAGCAACTTCAGCCCTAGAAAATATTGATTGCTCTTGCAGTTTTTGAAAGTCTTTGTGATTCACAGGAAACCTTGAGTGATCTTTAGGAATTAGATAATGAACTTTTACATCCTTCATTATTTTTTTTATTTTTTTTTTATTTGGGCTTATGAATCATTATGTTATTTATCGTACTTCGATTCCTAATATTTTCCCCAGATAGTTTCATTATCTATTTGTGATGTTTTGGTTTTTAATATTTTTTGTTCCCTTGCAATTTCCCCAAACATGTGTAAGATTTACATGAATTTGATGTATGCCTACCTTTAACTAAATCTATTTTATAATCTGAAGTTTGACTAAGTACCGGTCAAGAGTTGTGTAACTGGAGAGGACTAGCTTGCTTCAACTTAAATGCATCATCTCCAACTCGTACAAACTACAAAAATATGCATGTGGAATTGGATGGCTACATCCTCTAATAAGCCAAGTGGTTTCTAAGTCAGTTAGGAAACTGATACCATATTGGTTTGCTTTACTGTCAATGCAATGTCATGAAATCCTTCAGAGCGTTTAGAAGACTCTATGACAGTTTTGGATTCAGCATACATTCTAGACAACTATCAGTTATCACCGGGGCCAAGCTAGAGCTCTTAAAGGTGAACGAAGCTGTTCATGTGGATGCAGATGTTGCTCGTATTTCAACTTTGCATTATCTTATACAGCTATGTGCTAAAACACAGTCATTGATGGAAGGGAGTTCTTGTCATGCTCAGACTATTCGTATTGGCTTTGAAATAGACATAATAACATCGAATATGCTCATTAATATGTACTCTAAATGTGATTTAGTGGACAACGCTTTCAGGAAGTTCAGTGAAATGCCAGAGAAAAGCTTAGTTTCTTGGAATACAATGATTGGATCTCTTACCCAGAATGGGGAGGAGCAGGAAGCTCTCACTCTTTTCATTAAAATGCAAAGAGATGGAACCTTATGTAATGAGTTTAGCATTTCTAGTGTACTGTGTGCTTGTTCCACAAAATGTGCTATAGTTGAGTGCATGCAGTTGCATGCTTTTGCCATCAAGGCTTCTATAGATTCCAATGCTTTTGTTGGAACTTCTTTGATTGATGTTTATGCTAAGTGCTCTATGATAAAAGATGCAAATCAGGTATTTCAGAGCATGCCTGAAAGAAATCCTGTAACATGGAGTTCTATGGTGGCAGGATATGTGCAAAATGGGCTCCATGATGAGGCCTTGCTACTGTTTCATAGTTATCAGTTAATGGGATTGGAGCCAGATCAGTTTATGATTTCATCTGCTATTAGTGCTTGTGCAGGTTTGTCAACTTTGATTGAGGGGAAGCAGGTGCATGCAATGTCATGTAAATTAGGATTTTATTCAAACTTGTATATTGTTGCCTCCCTTATAGATATGTATGCCAAATGTGGCTGCATAAAAGAAGCGTACCTTGTGTTTCAGTATGTGGAGAAGAGAAGCATTGTATTATGGAATGCAATGATATCAGGGTTTGCCAGACATGCTTGTGCACTAGAGGCCATGATTCTGTTTGAGAAATTGCAGCAGTCAGGCTTCTGCCCTAATGATGTAACATACTTATCTGTTTTAAATTCATGTAGTCATATGGGCTTGCATGAAGAAGGACAGAAGTACCTTAACCTTATGGTAAGACAGCACAATCATTCTCCCAACGTCATTCACTATTCATGCATGGTTGACATTCTTGGTCGAGCTGGACTAGTTAATGAGGCATATGAGTTGATGCAGAAAATGCCATTTAATGCAACTACTTCAATGTGGGGTTCACTTTTGGCCTCTTGTAGGAAATGTGGCAATATTGAGCTTGCTGAGGTTGCAGCCAGGCACCTATTTGAAATGGAACCTAACAATGCAGGGAACCACATCTTGCTGTCAAACATATATGCAGCAAATAAACAGTGGGAGGAAGTTGCAAGAGCAAGGAAGCTTCTCAGAGAGACTGATTTGAAGAAAGAGAGAGGTAGGAGTTGGATTGAAATTAAGAATAAAGTACATTCTTTTACAGCTGGTGATAGAAATCATCCAAAAATACATGGGATTCATGCGTATTTGGATATTTTGATAGAAGAGTTGAAGAAGATTGGTTACAAAGTGGAAACTAATCATGAACTTCATGATCTGGAGGAGGGCACAAAACAGGTTCTTTTGAGGCATCACAGTGAGAAGCTTGCTCTTACCCTTGGATTGATGTGTTTGCCTTGTGATATGCCCATCAGAATTATGAAAAACCTTAGAATCTGTGGTGATTGCCACACTTTCATGAAACTAGCATCAAAGTTTGCGAACAGGGAAATCATTATCCGAGATACAAATCGTTTTCACCACTTGAAGGATGGCATCTGTTCTTGTGGGGATTTTTGGTGAACGTCTAATTTATCTTCCTTTATATTTCCTCTGGTCTGACTATCATTGGATTTACATATTTTTCTGCTTCCTTCAACCATATTCAAGCCATCAATAGTGAAAGGCTTGGTGATCACATTTTAATTTCCTTGATCATCAATCACTTGGCTGTATACAACAGGGGCATATTTGAGATTTAAGTACACTGTGATGTAAAATTGAGAGACCTGTGGAATGCAGTTAGGGGATCTAAGTTCCAACATTTGAGCCGACGTTATTGGTCGTTATGTGTGCCCTCCTTAATTTCCACATTAGTAGCCTTTGGTCACAAAGGCTTCGAATCTGAATATTTTATGCTCTCATTAATCATGAATATGATTATGTTGGGCTATGAAGATTAGTAATGGGATATGAAGCCTTGTTGGACAGGCCTGTTTTATAATAGATTTTTGGTTGTCAAGGCAGCTTAGAGAACTTCAATCTGTAATTAGAAGATGTTCATGCACAGCTTTGGTTATTGGAGCAGGAGATACAAAGATGAATAATTTTATTATTCTTTTATACCTCGACGCTTGTGGCATACATCGCTATACTCACCGAAATCCTAGTGATAGCGTTGGTATGGCTTCTACCTGAATGTATATTTCATTATCGGGCAACTTGAAGATTTAAAATGTAAGAATGATTTTCATGTTCTTTCTGAGTTGATCTTAACTAAATTAGGACATAGTGTGTTTGATAGTAGGAGAAAAATTAGGGCTTCATATGACTGCATTAGTGTCATTGAAGTGCTTTACTTGTATTTCATTCTATTAGACATATTTTTTGTGCAATGCATGGACTTTAAGGAAGTTACATTATTCTTGACTTTTGAATTGGCAACCTATTATCTCTATAAAAGTTCAATACAGCGAATAGTGTGTTCTACCATGCTTGAACTTTGTGGAGCGGGTCATGTTAGAACCGAGGCAATTAGTGGCGCAATCAATGCATGGTGTCCTTGAGGAATGGTGTAATCGGTGGTGTGGTTTTATATTGATTAAACTTTTGCTGGCCCATGTTATGAGTGTGGTTTCAGAAATACAATGTTATCAGGTCCCTCAATGGTTTCTCTTTTAATCTTGTAACCCCCCCCCCCCGGGGCTAGCTTGCTGACAGAAGCATATCATAACATTATTAATTATTATAACCTTCTCTATATATATTTAGCTGCCTTGCTATTTTCCATTCACAGCTTTCATCTCTCATTCTTATTTCTCTCCCAATGCTTCTTTGTCCGTGTCTACAAAAAAGAGATAGGGAAAAAAAAAATTTCTTTGCCCCTTTCTTTCCATTTGAAATTTGGAATGCTCAGCTGCCTCTATCTATCTCTTATTCACTTTCCTCTTCTTCCTTCTCAATTTGAAAATTAGAATGTAGCATCATTCTCTCTTTGTTTTTCTTCAATCTGTTTCTTCTGCGTCTGTCTTTCTTCTGGAAAATGGAAGGCTGAAGTGTGTTCAAATGCTTTCCACTATGGTTCCTATCCTTTGCACTTCCCCCACGCCGAACATACTGTGTTTGCTTTATGCAGATGAGTTTTCAGCGTTCACGAAATTGACAGCCAGAAACACTTGAAGCATAGAATCAAGAGAGTGAGGCAATGGATTGAATCACGAACTGGAAAGAAAATACTTGATTAGGGATCTTGTATTTGATGAATCTTTTTATGCTGATATTCATCCAGAAATTTTTTTCTTGTGCAGTTTATTTTGTGCTTTCTATTTTTCGGTTGCATCTTTTGACTGTGTGCGCTGATTGTTTTGTAATAAGGTAAAAGCGGTGGTTATGTTTACGGAAATGCTTTCATATTGGAAGCTGACTTATTTTTTGGTAGTAAGCTTATTTATTTCGCTTTGGTTCCTCTTATTGCTTGCTGGTATAACATTTGTCATAGATTTTCATCAGGTAAAATTTCTCAATATCAAGTGCTTTTTCTAATATGGACTATTTTCATAGTTTGTGCGAAGCATGGAAGTTCATCTATGCATTTTCTCCATTCTTAGCTTACATTGGTGATATTCTCCTTTCTTTATATCATCTGTTCATTCAAGTACTTGAGTTTTTAAATTGTTTAATTTTTATATTTCACCCGGTTCACCTTTCTTGGGTGAAATCTGCCCCTGACAGAAACATAATGCCCTAACCCTTTTGTTAGGCGAGGAATACCATACACTAGCTCTTTGTTAAGGAGAGAACGCCATGCCCTACCCTTGGTATTCTTGACTCGCACAGATATTTAGTTGACTTTTTCTAGGCTCTACCACCAATTGAATTGTAGTGATGTAGCTTATGGACTCTCCTTCCAAGCCTAGACTTGCATAAGAGGATTTGATCTAGCTAAAGAGAAATTCTAAGGAATAGGAGAGTATCCATGAAGAGCTAGAGGAATTGTTTGAAGAATATGCTAATGGAATGGGATATTTATAGGGGAAGGAAACTAATAAGCAAGCATCTTGCTGCATGTCATATAGGGATCACATGATTTTTAGTTGCTTGACACCTTATCTATCTACGTGTCACGAAGAGATTACATAATTCCCTTTCCTTGACATCTCATCAATTTAATGGCCACTCATCAACCTAAATATGACATCTAGCCACCTTAATCGCCACATATACTATAATTTTGACACCTCAACACTTCGCTTTTGAAAGATTATAATTCATCCTAAGCACATGATGTAATGACTTGAGGATTCACTTTGCCTAAATTTGATAACTGCTAACCATTTTCCACCATTAAGTGTTGGGCTGACACCTAATCTTTTAATTTAATTATATTCCCTATTTTTAACTTCTAACTTTCATTATTACCTTAGAAGGGTAAAAACTCATACAGAGAAGAGAAGCATCTAAATTTTTTCCCAACTTTTTATTTGTTTTATGGGAATCCAGTCTTGTATATCTCAGGTGTCTATCTATGGTTTTTTTTTTTTTTTTTAAATTTTCCAATCCTTCAATCATCATCTAACTTGGCTATCGTACTTAGCAAGTATACATGTGGGAAGTTTTGGTAATGTCACAACATGAATGCTTGACTCCAGTTATTCATGAATGTAGGCATCGAATCTTGAAAATTTTCATAAGATATACTCAATTTAATTTTCTTACGGTTCTTAACATAAGACGTATTTTTCATATTTTTTATTTTTTTTAAAATTATCCTTATAGATATTCTCTCAATCATAATTAAGTGAGGGAGGAAGGATATTAGGAAAGATGATTATGATGTTTTACAAAAAACATGTTATATTTCTTATAATTAACTAACTTACCTAACTTCTTTAATCTAATCAAATTAGTTAAATAGGTCTCGTATTAAGGAACGGAGGAGTATAATCATAGATGACAAAGGAAAACAATATTTGAATTTTGACTAAGATAGCACAATATTTCTAAATTGGCATAAGATATGATTGGAGTATAACTTCTACTCCCCTGGTCCTATTTATAGGGTAGAGAGAGAAGGTTTTTTTTTGTTCTATTTATAAGTCACTTCATTAACTTTTCAGTGTGAATGTACTATTTTGTCCTTCATTTATTATAGTGTAAGTAGTTATCTTTTTTGAAATGAGTATATATTAAATAGGGGTAAAGTTGGAAAGTTGCTATATTTTAATGGAGAGTTAATGCAGTTTAAAGTTTTCCTTGGTCTGTGTGAAATATGTTGGAAGTGCTTTATAAATAGGACCAGAGGAGTACTTTTCTAACTCGAGGTATACTAACTTCTTGTTGTGGTCACTAAAACCCGAGTTATTATGATAAAACTTCTCAGAAACGAACAGAATTTGTAAGAAGGATAACTCCCAATTATCTTAGAAAATGCAATTTTTAATTATAGGCTTCAAGACTCAAATTGTTGAATAAAAAATAGTTACAAGTTGTGAAGATCCTGAAAAAGAAACGTAGTTAGACTAACCCGGGTTATTTGAAGGATAACCTCAATTAGGGGTGCACATGGGTAGGGCTGGGCAGGGCAGGACCCCTGCCCAATGCCCGACCCGAAATATGAACGGGCTGCATTTTGCAGCCCGCTGCCCGGCCCTGCCCATAGAAGCCCTAACCATTTTGGGCTGGGCATGGATGGGTTGGGCAGGGCGGGCTTCGTTGTCCAAATAGTGATGACCTGCTGATATCACATGTAAAAAAACTTTCGTCCATAACTGAAAATTACATTTCATAGGATGTACTCAATAAAGCTCATGAAGAACAAGTTAAAAGCAAGATACTATTGCTTTTTTAGAAAAATTAGACCCCTAAGATGGAAAACTAACAGACATGTAACAATAATAAATTAAATTGCAAAGAGGACGGAATAACTTTTTTTGGGTAAAGAAATGTAATATATTAATATGATTTTATAAATTATAATATATATAAATATAATCTGGGCAGGGCCAAATGGGCAGGGCAGTATATCTTGCCCGATGCCCAGCCCTGCCCATGAAATGCCCAGCCCAAAGATGCCCATTCTTTTTCGGGCTTCTTTTTTTTGGGCTGGGCAGGGCAATTTTTCTTCGGGCTTGGGCGGGCTTAGCAGGCATTTGGGCTTCATGCACACCCCTAACCTCAATTTATGTGGAATCTAAGATAAACTAACAAATATCGATGCAAGTTGCTAAAAATGATGATCCGAGTTATAAAACTCGACATAACTTCCAGTTGGATTCTATTTTTTTTTTAAAAATAAAAGAGTAGCTTGAGTTGTAATGAACAATAAAAACAACCAAATCATATAAATTTTAGAAGATAAATTTTAAAACATTTTTCATTAAAATAAAATTATTTAAACTAAATATTTCGTAAAACAAATCTTTCCTAAATTTATCAACAAGATTGGGTCTAGCGAAAAGGGCCTTTTAACAAAGGTACTCACATTTAGTACCCGACTGTGCCTCGAATAGAATAGTTTCTAATAGGAGAATACCTATGCTTTAAAAAAAAAAAAACTTTCCTAAATTTGTTATTATCAAAATCTAACATGTTTCTTAGTACATCATCATTTACTTTCTTTTGAGTCAATAAATACCATATGTAAGTCCCGTATTTCACTCTGATGCTTTTAGTAAATTAATCATTTCTACCGTAGACCTTCCTAATATAAATCCAAATTGGTTCTTAAAAATTGCAACTCTTTCTTTCTCTGTTTTCTTTTTTTTGGGCCAACCAATCTCAACCTATTTCAATCATTATTTCTGACAATTTCATGTCCCTTTTCTTTTCAGTCGTAAACCATATAGTACTCCTCTGATCCTAAATATTAAGATATACAAAATGGGTTTTATATTTCGGACTGGAGAGAGTATTAAACACATTATACTCGCCTATGCATAAAGGGAAAACGGATTGAAAATACAAACAAAAAGCCATTCACGGCTATTTACATCAACATTCAACGCCATGAACTGTAAGACGTAACATCATCATAATCAGAATCCTCGTCATCACTGTTCTCATACATATGATCATCATCACTTTCAGCCTCAGGATTGAAATCAACAACAGAATGGGAGGTCCAATCGGGAGGAAATGTCTTCTGCAAGATTTGTGTAAGTTCCCCACCAGATCTTTCAATCTTCCTTAAGCATTTCGACCAGTGTACAGCAGTTCCCATGTCTACAGTCATCTCAGACTCTACCATCTCTCTACATATGGACAAGAGTCCATTGTAAATGTATGCTTCAGCAAAAGTTGCTCTGGAAAGCAAAGAAGTCACCAGACAGTGGTACACTGCTTTATCAGGCTTCAACCCTGAAGCTTTCATCTCTTCAAAGCACTTCAACGCCTTCTCTGGAATAGAAGCACGAGCCCAACCATGTATTACCGTGGTGTAGGTCTTCACATTTGGTTTTATACCGCAAGCTTCCATTTCCTGAATAATCTGGGTAGCTCTCTGTGGGGTAAAACAAGTTGATTGATCAAAAGCGGTTACAATACAAATTAGATTTATTTTCAACGCCATAACCATCAGATGAAATTTTCAGACTGAAAAGATAAATTGAGTTGGAGAGTTGGAGAAGTTGTGAGTGAGAATAAAGAGATAAATGGAATCTGATACAAGAGCCAGGCTTGTAAACAATTAATTATAGAGAGAAGCAACATTTTTCATGACTTGTAAACAATTGGGCTTGTTAAAGATTTCAATTTAGCTTGGAATGTGATCTCAGCACATCAGAATCTCATAATGAGTCGCATGACAATAGCAATTTTAGCCTGCAATATAATCAATTGTTCATTCTTATAATGGCATATGATGATGATCACACATGTAAAATTTTATGTTCAACAGCCAATAAAATTACACTATCAATCAAGTAATATGTACAGCAAACATAACATGAGCTAAGGTGATTCAATATTTCCATTGTCATATGAATTGTAGACTTGTGCTTTCAAGTTCAACTATGGCAAGCAAATCATTCAATATCATACCATCATATCCCCAGCTTTAGAACAAGCATTTATAAACGATGTGTACGTATGAACGTCAGGCTGAACCCCTTCCCTTTTCATTTGTTGCATCAGGTCTGCAGCCTCCCAAACATCACCTCTCCGAGCCCACCTAAGCAAGTTTAACAAGGACTACTTGAATACGAAGGACAAGAAGGCCGATAAACCATTTAAGGGAAAAATCACGAAATTGGATAAGAGTACATGCACATGAAACAGTGGTAAGATAGAGGAATATAGACACTGCAATGATTCGAGAAAGAAAGAAAAGTGCAAAATAAATGTGAAAACATCAATTGTGGTTATTTATACCCATCAACCAGTATGTTATAGACAAAAGTATTTCTTGGAATCTTTCTTGCATGCATTTCTTTTGTGACTGCTAGGGCACTCTGCATTCTGCCTGACTTGCAACATGCCTTCAACAATGCCTCGTATGTATATACATCAACCTCAAGTCCCTCATTCTTCAATATGGAGAAGTACTCGAAGGCCTTTCCTATATCACCCAATGATGCATAGCCATGCATGATACTTGTGTATGTGTGTTCATTAGGGCTAATGCCTGCCAGATTCATTTCATCCAATATTCCCACAGCCTTTTCCATCTGCAAGAAACGCAACATATCCACACAAAATGGTACATGTTGATAGAAATTAAACATAAATAAATCAGCATATACTTTAAAAATATTAAATGAATAAGAAACAATTCGTATAAAGTACAAAGGTTTTAATATTCCTATTTTCAAGCACAATTTCAGCCTCACGAAAATAATAGTTTCGTAGGAAATTTTTTGTAAACATTGGGTTGGTACCATGAAGAGATTATGAAGAGTGAATGCAATAAATGCAGAATGGGAGAAATGTAGTCATATTATCTTGAATTTGCATGTTATCTTAGAGTTGATGTACGAGACAAAATTAAGAGTAGACAATTACAAAATCAGATCTGCCTAATCAATCATAATCAAATATAAATAGATGCAAGTAACTCACTGATCTTCCAATTCTCATCATATTCTTCAGATATTCCTGATGTATATGAAATGGAACTGTTATTGCTGAGTTTGTTACTTCTGTTGAAATAATAATTTGGCTAACTAATTCTATGTTTCAAAATAACTCCCCCGTAACACTTCATTTATCAAATAAATAAAGAAAGAATCAAGAAAATTTATATTCATGAACTTTAAAAATTAAAAATATCAGCATGTCATCTAAGCATCTGAATACACCTAAAGCATCACAAATTTGTTATCATTCATCAAGCACAAGTTACCTGACGCTTCTCAACAAGGCCAAGAATAAGAGCATTATATGTGTGCACAGAGGGAATGCAGCCACTCATTCTCATCATATCAAAAACATCTAGCGCTCTTCTCATGTCTCCCGCCCTTGCAAAACCATGTATAATAGGCATAAATGTCCGTGTTGTAGGTCTATGCCTCTCCTTCTGCATTTCCATCACAATACGAATAGCACGATCCATATTACCCATCCCACAAAATGCTCTTATGATATTATTGTAGAGCACTACATCAGGCTTCAAACCATCTTTAGAAACATCTTCAAAAACAGCAAAGGCATTGGCCCAGTCTTTTAACTTTAAGAATCCATTGATCAACATAGAGTATGTCTTCATGTTATGTTTTATTCCAGCCATTTTCATCATTTTGCTAATCTCCAATGCCTCAGAAACTTTCCCAATCTGGAAAAGAAGTTAAGAATACCATGTTCTTATGAATTATTTAATTGATGATTGCCAGATCAAAAAAGGATTAAAAAAAACCAAAAGCATCTTGTGGTAGAAAAAGTAAAGCATTAGGAAAGCCCATTACAATATGGGAATTGCATGAAATAATAAATTCACAATATATCACACAAGTAACTGGAATCAACCTATCTAAATAGAAATTTTCAGCATGTTTATTCAAATCAAACCACAAAGACAGGAAAGTGTATTAGAAATAATTAGAAGGAAAAACATGGACCCTTGGACACGTATGAAGGCCTTGTATAAGAAGCTGAGGAAAAACTCATATATGCAACAATTGCATCTAGTTGAATGCAAGGCAGATTCATAACTTGTAAGGAAGGTAACGTTTTAATGTCAAGAAACTTAGCAACTCAGGTAAGAATTTCTGGAAACAGAAACTAATTACATTCATTATATAACTTTTAAAAAGACATTGAAATGAGAAAAGGAAGTTTCCATGCCAAAAGCCCCAAAACGGCTATTTAAAAAAAAATAATAATAATAATAACAACAACAACTTATTAATATAAATTTAATTAAAACAGATATAGTTTAGCATCTGTCCATTCACATAGAAAGCAACAAAGGCAAAGGTCAACAGGGGAATATACAGTTGAATTACTTTTTTCATGGACCAAAAAAAAAAAAACACCCATTAATCAGAAAGTATTTACAACAGCAAACGATAGAGGAGAGAGATCTAAAAAATCCATCATCAACTTCCAACTCCCTGCGGCAAGGTGCAAGTTAACAGAAGGTACAACAAGAATGAGAAATGGTGTGAGAAGTTCATGAGAGCATCAGCATCAGCACCTAGCAAACTCTATTCTGAAAATCAGAAAAACATTCAAGTTGAATTAAATTAAAGAATTGGAATATGCCTTACCTTGGTATAAAGATTAATAAGACAGCCATAGGTGACGACTGAGGGTGTGAAACCACATTCCTTGAGGGGGGACCAAAAGAAAAACAGGAGTTACTGAGCAATTCAATTTCAATACTTTAAATACTGCATCCTACAATATCAAATTACAAACACTATCATAAAATGCTGACTCAAAAAGTAATCAGTTCGCCTGTAAGAATAAAGATTAAGAAGTACACAATTTAGACACTTTATGTATGGTCTCTTAAAAAAGAAAAATAATATAATTCTGGTCCTAAATGCAGGAGCTAGTTAGGGAGTTGGTTTTATCCTAAATATAAAAAAAAAAAAAAAAAAAAAAAAACAGAGGAAAGACAGAGAGGGAGAAAGAAGGGCTAAATCACAAACCTGGTAGTGGCTAAGCATGCCACTCAAAGGATATAAGAATAAAGGGGGGGAGGGGATCTCACAAAGTTGTCTCCTATTCAAACTTCTACTCAAAATAATAATAATGATAATTAAAAAAAAAATAATAATAAAGGATCGGCACCTTTCATACCCAAGATATGCCTATAACAGGTATGATACGTCTTGCATTTAGCAATAAAGTGCTTCAGCCTAACATAAAAGCCCTTTGGGCTTGAAGCATGGACGAGGCACAAACCCACTATCGTTTGCACTGATATTTAATTTTAATTAAGAGAATCGAAGCAGCAAGATACAAATTTTTAACTTCTTGGTCATAAAGCCTTCAATAGCATGCCGGTAAATAATCCAACCCAGAAAAAATTAAGCTGCTAAGGCCCACAAATAGTAACAGCATCGTACAGCATTTATATTGAAGAAGATCATGAACAAGCTTTTACCTTAAGCCTGTCAAAAACAATCAAGCATTTTTCTTCATTGTCAATCATAGTATAGCCATCCATCATGGTATGATATATGTCAATGGGAGCATCTATTCCTTGTTCTTCCATTTCCCTCACCAAGGCTTCAGCTTTTTCCATATTCCGAGTTTGGCTGCAATATACCACAAGATACCAGAAGTCAAAAGAGCAATATATCAGACAGAGATGATTAATTATCTATGAATCTCAGTTGCTATCATATATATATGGGAAATTCCTCAGTTTGAGTAATAGTTAGCAACCCCCAATTTGATAATGAACCAAAATCCCTCTGAAGATACAATAAATGCAAGGCCATACATAGGTCATCTTAAAACCTGATTTTCCAAATGAATTTAGATGGCCCTGCATTATCTGAAACCCAATCTTAAGATGGGGAAATAGTTTCCATCTCGTGCCAATGTGAAGATGCTAGCTTCTACCTCAACATAAGAGTGCGGAGGCTAGAATTTATATATATACATAGTGGAATTTGAACGTTCACATGCACAAACACACAATAAATATGTATTCGCAGGTCAATGATTCCATGATAAACCACTCACCAGTGTGCATAAATTATGTTCCCATAAATGATTGCATTCAAGGATGGATGCCTCTCTCTGGCCTCCTTAAACCAGTGATCTGCAGCACTTCCAAAACAAGATTAAATAGGGTTATTCATATGATAAAGATTTAACACGTCAATGTTCTGTAAATAACATAAAAAGGGGATATGAATCAGAGTAGTTAGTTTCAGTTAAAGTCAGCCCTAGGCTATATAAGACACAGGGCCTCACAAATGTTATGTTGTTGAATGTGAAATGTACAGCGCGTTATTCACTCTCCTATTCTCCCTTTCTTCTGTTTCCCCAATCTCTCTTCTACCTACCCTCTTCTGTTCTCCCTTCAATCTTTGCATATCACTCAACCTTCACGTATATATGGAAAGACCACAAAAGAATTGGCCCAAAAAAAAAACAAAAAACACACACACGCACAACAACAAAAAAAGAAAAGACCATCAAAAAGACATTGATATAACAAATTAGACAATGAACATTCCACCACAAACCGAGACAGAGGACTATCAAAGTATGATATGCATGATTAGTTAATGCAACAATTTAAATGTCAGAAATGAAACCAAAAGCAATCCTTGTTGCCAACTTGACAGTTTAAAGAATGGTGAGAAAATTCGTAGGGAGGGGGGGGGGGGAAAGAAAGGGAATGAGAATAATAAATAAGCTCCCAAAAAATTGATGCAACAACTAAGTTCTTGCAGTTTCTATGACAAAGAGCCTAAACAAAGAAATGTAAGTTTTAATGTATATGTTAAAATAATAACTCGCTCAAAACTGTAGCAAGTGAACCCCAAATTCATATTTAAAAAGCATATGCCTCCCCCACCCCCCCACCAAAAAAGAGAAAAAACTAAAAAATAGGAACAATAATCCAACACCCTGTTCTGATAGTAGCGAGCACATAACATCCAAGATATTTCTCTCTCTGTACTGGTGACAAACTTGGTTTCAAATTGTTTAACCTCAATGTTTGAAGTATCAGCATCGCAATTATAAAGTTTAAGGTTTTAATTATATACTCTCATCAATTATTCTTTTCTATTATCTTCTGCATAGGACAGTTTCATTTCTGCTCCATATCAGTGAAGCTGAACAAAGGAGAACAGTTCAGATGAATGAGCAATCACACAGAACAAGGATTGTGATTATAATACAAATATTTTCTGAGAAGTAAAAATATCAGTTTTAATCATGATAAATGGAAGTTTCACCAACTTTTTGTGAACTGAAAGTCCAAACAAAATTCAAGGCCTAGAATAGCCTTTTAAATCAAAATCACATTGCTTTTAGACCAAATTCTTTGGGCCCAAGACGTGATATTGTTAAATGAAAATAGTCACCTCATTTGATTGTTGTAGTTTCCTTTCATTATTGGAGAAAAGAAGCTTGTTTGCTGTAAGGTTTTCTACATGCGCATGGGTTTATTTTCTTCATGCTAGCCATAGTCCGGGCATCTTGAAATGGCACATGTTATGAGGGTTTGTTACCTGACATAATCACTCGCAACAAAATGATCCTTTTTGTTTTATAAGGTTTTCTGATCTGCTAACTCGCTTTTCATCAGTTTTTCAGTCCTGTAATTCCATGCCATATTTGTAAAATTTCCAGTTACTCAAAACATGAAAAATAACTGCTGATGGATCCCCACAATGGGTAAATTAGAAAACTGTATGTTCCACCAGACTGGCTTTCCAGTTATGGTCTTGGTCTCCCCCATAGTCTATGTCTCTAAGCCATATCGTTTAAAGAGTTTACATCCTCTCTCTTCTATTTTTTCATTAATCATACTTAAAAGTAAATCTTACAGCCAGAAACTAAAGGGCAACTATTTCAATAAAAAGATATAGCACTGCAGGACATGGGTCAGATATCCTTACTCAGCATCGCCCACTCTGGCAAATCCCCCCACAATAATGCTATATGTCACCAAACTCATTTCAATGCCCTCTTCCTTCATCTTCCTAACACAATGTAAAGCTTCTTCCATATCTCTACCAACTGCATAAGCATGAATAAGACTGCAAGGATTTAACATACATTAACATCAGAAGAAAAACCACTGTGCATCAATATAAATGTGAAAGGAGATGGAAAAATATCCAGTTTGAACTGTTTAAAAATCCTATATAGAGTTTCTTTTCAAGGATAATAATTTGAAGTAGTAAAAGTTTTCAGAGTCAAAAAAGTGAAACTTTTTGTCAGTAAAAAATTTCTATGAGTGGACATTCATCGCTAAAGAGAAAACACATGCCCATCAAAATATTAGATACGGAAGCTCTAGTACAGAATTTTTTTGCTTATAGATATTACCTAGTGTAGACATGAGAGGATGGCTCAATTCCTCTTGCGCGCATGCTCTCAAATGTTTGACGAGCCCGATGCATGTCCCCTCGTCTTGCATAATACTTAACCATTAACCCATATTCTTTTCTAGAAGGCTGACAACATAAATAAAAAAAAAATAAAACCATAACAAAAAGCACCCACAGCAAAATGTTAAAGTTCAGTCTCTAAAACTTTTCATAAATGTAGTTTTGTTCAAGCTCAGGCAATATATAGTCTACAAATACATAGAAAACAGTTCTTATAAAAGAAAGTTTATTTGAATGGGAAGAATATAAAGAGGGTAAGAAATCTTCAAATTACAAAACAGAATTATACACAAGAATATGAAGGAAAAGACGATTACAAAAAAGTAGCTTATTAACTTTTTAACTAGAACCCCTCCTAATGGTACGACTATTACTAATATATTATGTAAAATAAGTAGAATACAAACTAATTAATCATAAAATTTTGTTTACTCATGCATAATTGATAATCTAATCATTCAGATTGATCCAATTTTAAAAATAGACTTCTCTTTTTCAGTTACAATATTGACTCTAGAAAACCATATGAAATTACTAATAGAGTCATAATACCAGAGGTGGCATCAAAGCCTGAAAACTTAAATTGGTAAGCGTAGTTAGGAGGTCAGTATAGTTAGAGTCTGTTTGTAATTGTTCATTACATTGGTCAGAGATGGTTTCCCTGCTATTATTATGACAGTGTGTAAATACATTATTCAGTAAATGAATGAAAACATATTGGGTCAATTTGAACACAATAAAACATTCATAGGTCTTCTTTGAAAAACTTAAGCTTGGTAAGAAGTGATCCTAACATGGTAGGCAAGCCTTGTACAACAACAACAAGCCTTATTCTACAAGACAGGAGTAAACAAGCCATATCGGGTATATAAACCGCACAATGTCATTATGCTCTATCAACAACCAAATTTTGGTATATAATCAACTAAAATGGAGTTTCATCCTTGCTATCCCCCTTGTCTCACTAAATTAAACAACAAAGTTGTGTTCTGCTGAATTGATCAAGGCCCACATATTTCAAATTGTAAACTTTCATGTTTCCAAAAAATGACCGATGACTTTCCGGTCCCATAAAATGACGTCCATCTCCAAAATAACAAGTCTAAGGTAATTAAGAGAAATATCCATATAGATATTTATGGTATTATAAGCAACATAGTAGAAGATATTCTCCATGCGCATTAACATGAAAGTAGAATTATCATAAGAGCTAGGCAGTTGAATTAGAGCTAATTTAACATGCCAAAAATAATTGTCAGCTGTCAGAGCCCCATATATGCCACTTTATCTCTGTGCAATAGTAGACAAACATAACTGAAATAGCTACAGCCTACAGGGACTTTAAGTAGGAAAAGAACAAATGTAACCTTGTCAGTTTTAAAGGATTGGTTGTTGAAATTGTCTAACAGAGCATACCAGGTTGCCGGATGAGCATAATAGCTATATCTTAAGTCAAATAGAACTAAAGCAACGGTTAAAGTAAATCATATGAAGATATAGGCAGCCTCCAAATCTTTTAAAAGAAAAAAGAAAAAAGCAAATAGAAAAAAAAAAGATATTAAAAGAAAAACTCACAAGTAGAAATACTTTCATTTAAGATTTGATGTAATTTACAAGGCGTAATCATTATCATGCTGGTAAAGAATTTATACTTCCCATCTAAATAGGATATGAACCCAACAATTAAAATTGTAATACACCAACAATAAGGCAATGCTAAAATGCTCGCATTGATTTAAGTGTATTAAATATTAAAAACAAAACGTAGATCCAGCTGTTTAAGGCATAGCAACAGGCTTTTTATTTTGAACCCACTCATGTGAGACAAAAGTAAAATAAAAAATAAAAAATAAAAAAAATAACCAAGGGAATATCTATGAATTAAACGTGATAGTAAAACTGATTATGATAGATTGCACACCACGTAAGTTTCAGGAAAGAGCTTAACATGGACATTATCTTACTGCCTTTATCCCAACAAAGGCCAGGCCGAACCAAATTAGAACCTTGAGCCGAATAGGCTTTCTTTTCAATTTTTGCAAGCTCAGATGATACTAAAATAAAGAAAATATTGCGCTACTATCGAACTCAAGTGGTAATAGACATAGCGATCGAAAGGCAATGGAAAGATGCTCAACCTTCTTAATTCTCTCGAAGGACCGAACAACAGCCTGCCAGTTCTCTGGTTCCGTCTCCAGTATCTTTCTGAATTCTTTTCTAGAGCTCTCCCTCTCCTCATGCCACTTCGAACGATACTCAACTCCCTCGTCCCCTTCTACCCACCGTGCCCTCTCTTCCGCTTTCTCCTTCAGTCTCTTTCCATTATCCAACTTCACAGTCAGAATTCTACCGTGGAATTCCACACCATCAAACTCAATAGCCTTCATGGCTGATTTGTCCGCAGCAGGACCTCCATAAATCACAAACCCGAAACCCGCATTCTTCTCTGTATTATTATGACCTTTAATAAGAATCACATTCTGTATCGGCCCAAACTGCCGAAAGAACTCAGTAACCTCTTTTTTCTTAACCCAATTGGGCAAATTACCCACAAAGATTTTCCCCTCTTGCCGGAATTGAGTTGCCGGATGTGAAGTATCATTATCAGAGTCATCAGCTTCAGAGCTCCCAATTTCACGGTTATCGATGCTTCTTGTTTCTTCTTCGTCTCGGTTTTGCTGGGATGATGGAGGAGGAGGTGGTGGTGGTGGTGGAGAGAGCTTGCTCGTGAGCCACAGCTTGTTCGTTAGAGAATGCGAGTGGGGATGATTCGGATTGTTAGTAGCGACATTTGCAGAAGAATTGAGGGGATTCTTCTTGAGAGGATTCGACTTTGATGGAGTTACAGGACTCCGCTGCGAGGAGGGAGTTGAGCTTTGAAGGGATTTACTGGGTCGACGGAGCGGGTTACCAGGGAGAGAGGAGGAATTAGTAGAGTCAGTAGAATCAGGCGGTGGTTTGAGGCAAACAAACACTGAAGAGGAGGAGGAAGCGGGGATGGTGGTAGAGGGAAATGGTTTCGCAGAGAATATAGAGGAAGACAAGGGAAGAGGAGTGCTCGTGGTTGGAATTGGGTACTGTGAGGTAGAGAACGAGAAGGCTTCCATTATCCCTGCTGCAAGCAGAAGAACGCGCGCAGAAAGCTTTTCTGATTCTCAGCCTGCCCTGTTCATTTATCCGCGCCACAGGAGATACTGCTCCAACCAAAGGGCAAAGGTTAATAACATAGTTTCAGCAAGGAGCCATTATTTCTAAAAATTTAGAAAAAATAATATATATTTATTATAAATAATTAATTTAATTTATTTTTTTAATCTATTTAAATTAGTCAATTAATCCTTATATTTAGAACTAGAAATAGTATTTTGTAATTTTACTTACACATATCTTACGGGAAAATTTGCTGTGGTTTTTCAGGTAACAAAATTTTACTCGTAGAAATTTGTTTAATATTAACAGGTCCTAAGAAAACTTAAAATTTAGAAATTTAATATATGAATTTAGATGATAAAAAATTCATTAATTTATGAATTTGACTTGTAAACAATGCAATTTAAAATTTTCATTGTGAAAGTTTATCTTTTTTTATAAAATATCAATAATATAAAATTAAAATGAGTGAATCGTAAGAGTTAATAAAACATAATTTTTGTAAAAGGGATTAATAGAGAAAGATTTAAATAGTATACTAACTTCCTTTTTCAACATGCCACTGAAGTCAGAATGGTTAGCATATTTTTCCTGCATCTGATGATATTGTTTCACTCATTTGAATAACTATATTTCATTGTCACCAAGAAAAATTGTGGCTTTGCAACAGGTATGCCTTATAAAATTAACCTTCCTCGTGTAAATTATCCAGCCCTGTGCTGACTAGGAAAATTCTCTCCAGTGGTCACAGAATGACAAGAGTTGTTTATGCAGTAATTAAATTTTGAGAAAATTATTGTAGAGTCCCACAGAAAACATTTTACTACTAAAAGATCCCACAAAATAGCAAAACAAATCTGAAGTTCCTAGAGACCTAAGTGTGATAATCTGAAACAATCAATTACAAATTTGCCCTTAATGACAAAAGAAAAAAAAATCACCCATCTGTTTGAATCCCACCCTCCTCCTTTGGCCCTCATCTCCCAACATGACCTCTCCACTGTTCTCACAAAGAGTTGCGGTCGTCTTGGTCTTCTCATGACAATCAAGGTCTTCCTTAAGAAGCTGTTCTCAAGGCCATTTTAGGTTTTTTATTTCATTGTTTTTTCTTGCAATTATTTAATTCATCAGATAGAAGTTGATGCTCTATTTCTGATGAAAATGAATGAAAATGATAGGTTGTTACTGTTATAGCCCCTGTAATGCAATGATTAAATGTCTTGTTAATGGGTACATCGAAGGTTGTTAATGTAACTATGTGGCTTGTCATTAACAAGTGATTGTGACAAGTTGATATGAAAGATGACAACTTCAAGTGAGAAGCATTTGTTCTATTACCTCCATGTAGGAGGACAATTTATGAATGATGTAGAAGGTAAAATGTAATATGTTGGAGGTGGTGTGAGAATAAGAATGATAAAGGCTTGGGGGAAGGTAACAGCAAAAGAGAAAGAACAATACGGTTAAAGAGTTAAAGAAATTAGAGTCCCACCAAAAGGGAAGAATTATATTGTTCCCTTCCACACACGGTGTGCTTTGGGACAATTTATGGAAGTTTACAAGAACTCAAAGAAAATTGAAGATGAGATGAAGAGGCTTAAAAGAATTGTTTCTGATAAATTGTCAATTAATACTTGCTTATTATTTGTCATTCACTATTGTCAAGGTTGTTAATGCCTGCTGATTACTTGTCATTCACTATTGTCAAGGTTGTTAATGCCTGCTAATTACTTGTTATTCACTACTGTCAAGGTTTTTAATGTCTACTGATTACTTGTTATTTACTACTATCAAACTTGTTCTTTTTTTTTTTTTGGATAGTGCCCCTGACAAGTTACTCTATGGGATACCACAGCTTCTAAAAAAATTATATTATCAGTACATATAACAACCTTAACAATATAATGGGAAGCATTTTAAAGTCATTAACAGTTTTAAGTGAACTCAATAGGATTACAGCAAATTTTTATTGTAGAAATTCATTTACAACCTCAACGGCAGCTGTTGACAACTCGAGGAGATGTGATTAAAACCTCGGTAGTGCCCTTGACAACTCACTCTGTGAGATACCACAGCTTTAAAAAAAATTATATTATCGACACATATAACGACCTTAACAATATAATAGGAAGCATTTTGAAGTTATTAACAGTTTTAAGTGAACCCAATAAGATTAAAGTATATTTTTATTGCATAGATTTATTTACAACCTCAACAGCAGCTGTTGACAACCCAAGGAGATGTGATTGACAATCTCGACAGTGCTCTTGACAACTTACTCTATAGGATACCACAGCTTCTACAAAAATTAAATTAAATCAATCATATTAAATCACTATCATGTGTTAAGAAATCATTGAACACTACTAAAACTCAGTAATTCAGATTGCCAATAACAACATCCATGACGTTTGATAACAAGTCGATGGCAACCTATTGATAAATATAGCAAAATAGAGATATGATATTATATCAGATTATAACCAGATGTCATTTAGCACTTTATATATATGGACAATGTAACTACACCAAATTTAAACTTTATCTACAAGGTCCATAAATGTACATTAATTAAAGGTTACTGTAAATTTCATAATTATTCCATTACTTTCTTTTTCCATAATTGATGCTACCATTGTTCTAAATTCTTCATATGATGTGCCTTCCTTTATCATTCTTGTTCTCACACCACCACCAACATATTGCATTTCATCTTCTACACCATTAATAAATTGTCTCCTTATATGGAGGTAACAGAATAAATACTTCCCACTTGAAGTTGTCATCCTTCATATCAACCTGTCACAATCACTTGTTAATGACAAGTTATACAGTTACATTAACAATCTTCAATGTACCCATTAACAAGACATTTAACCATCGCATTACAGGGGTTATGACAGTAGAAACCTGTCATTTTCATTCATTTTCATAAAAAACAGAGCATCAATTGCTATCTGATGAATTAAATAATTGCAAGAAAAAATAAAAAAATAAAAAAATCTCAAATGGCCTTAAAAACAGCTTGTTGAGGAAGACCTTGATTGTCATGAGTGGACCAAGATAATCACGCCTCTTGGTGAGAACAATGAAAAGGTCATGTTGCTGGATGCCGACGAAGTAAGAAATGAGGGCGAAGGAGGAGGTGGGATTCAAACAGATGAGTGATTTTTTTTTTCCTTTTTAGTCATTAAGGGCAAGTTCATAATTGATTGTTTCAGATTATTCACAATTAGGTCTCTAGGGATTTCAGATTTGTTTTGCTATTTCATAAGACCTTTTAGCAGTAAAATGTTTTCTGTAGGGTTCTACAGTAATTCTCCCTTAAATTTTACATATAAAATCCGAAAATTTTAATGAAAGATACCGCCTACTCGTAGCATTCTAAATAGATAGGGCACAGCCCTGTTTAACACTGTAACAACAAACTTGCTAGAAATGCCACGTTCCCAATGAAATTCATCTTTGCTATTACGAAGGGAAGCAAGTGTTTTAAGAATGGAATCTGTGACCCCTAAACAGTAGATGGCTTTAAGTAGGGACCCGTTATAGGAGGTGAAAGCCAATTGTTAGGATCGTGGGTTAAAAGATTAGAAACCCTTCCAATCTTAAGATTTACAGCCAAGGGTTGATTAGATAAAGGCCACCAAAGATTAATATTAAATCTCTTGTGACATACATTTTTATTAAAAAAAAAATTCTCTTGTGACATTTTAGCATTAAATAAAATTCAAGAAAGGGAAAATCCCTAAAAAAATACAATTTGAATTTCTAAATTCCATTAAAGCATGACCCATTTCCAAGATCCCAAATCCATACTATGACTAAATAGGGATTTTAAAATGTTGTCGCTTTTACAAATTTGCTCCTAAAAAAAGTAGAATGCAACCTAAACACCCTACCCAAAGGTTGCCCACCGACGCTCCGATACTGGCAACTAGTCATTGAAATTTCAGCTGCTAGCCAACAAAGTTCCAAAGATTACTATTATTTAGCTATTGACTATTTTTATGCTCATAGCTGTAATAACAATTTTTGTTTAGCTATTAACTATTTTAATTTCAACATTAACTACTTTTATTTTCAGAACTATAGTGACTGTTCTTATTTAGTTATTGGCTACTCTAATTTTACTATTGGCTACTCTTATTCTTTGAAAGTAGTAGCATGAACTCATAATACATTTTCCAAATTTGTTAAACAAAAATAATAAATATCAAAACTAGAGTACTAAATAACCAAATAATATTCATTGGATTTCCTGCAGCTTTTAATACATTTTTAAAATTTTTGAAACAAAAGTAATTAATATTGAAACTAAAGCAGTTAATAGCTAAACAAAAGTAGTTATCAAAATTTTAAAATTAAAATTAGTAAGCTACAAAATAAATTAAAGTAGTAAACAGCTAAACAAAAATAATTATTAGAATTCTAAAAACAAAAATAGTTGTCAAATGCTTAACAAATGCATTCAACAGTTAAATAAGAGTACTCATTGGAGTTTCAGTGACCGGGTCACTGGTGCCAGAGCTCTGATAGTCAGCCAGCCAGTGGGGTTCTCTATCAAGGAAGCCTTAGGCTTTTTTCACTACTTTTTTAAGTAAGGAAAAATTGTAAAAACACCAACATTTTAAAATCCTAGTTTCATTGTGAATATGGACTTAGGATTTTGGAAATTGATGTTACCTTTTTTAAATTTCCAAATTCAAATGGTAGTTTTTAAGGATTTTCCGTTCAAGAAATATATCGGTCTTCAATTTTTCTTTTTCAAGGAGAAATCATTGCGTTTCTGAGAAGGTAATACAATTACACAAAAAGTTATAACAAGTGAATGAAAAGTTACAGGCATAAAATGACAATAAGGTCCATATTACTTATTTATCATTGAAATTTTTTCTAATTATATTCTTTTCTTGAGATGTCATAGTGATTTTCCCTTTTTTTATCTATGATTTATGAATAAATATTAAAATTTGCATTTAATTTTTTTATCTAGGATATCAATTGTAGATCTAAAATAATGAGCATATTTTAAAAACCAAAAGATTAAATTGGTAAGCCTCATAAATTTTAATTAATTTTTTAATATTTGTGATATATTTAGAATATCAGTTGTCTTAATTGTAGTTAATTTTCTATAATGGTCCCTAAATGTCATTATATTTTTCCAATAAGTATATCCTAATCGAATTATCATGACTATAAACATATAAGGCCCGTCTGAGAACCTTTATTTTTTTGATATTATCATTCGGCCAATTTTGTTCGGGTTCGTGGCTTCCCTCCCCATAAAGGTGTCTTCTCTAGGACTCAAACTTGAAAACCAGAAAAATCTAACAGGACCTTACATTATTTAGACCAACTCTTTGTTGGAAGCCCTTCTGAGAACTTTGTTATGGTCCCTACACTTAATTTGCTCCATTTCTTCCCCACTGAGCATTTTATATATGTGTGTGTGTAATATATTCCCCTCAAGATATATATCTCTAGTTCTTCTTTGTACAGTAGCCAATCAAAAAGTTCAACATTATAGTATTATGGAATATCTTCTAATTAAAGCTAAGGACGTACTAGTTGAAGACGGGCAAGATAAAAGTAACGCGTCCCTACAGCTACAATTGCCCATAAATTATCAAAAGGGTCCAATAGCTATAAGATATCAGTCCATTTAGAATTATTATAAGTAACTTTCTAATTGTAATTATTTATAAGTTATTCCGAAGGTACCTTCTGCACCTTTTGGACGATGCTGAAACAGTTTTGGCTTGGAAGTTTTGGAACTGCATATTACAGTAAAGGAGCTTCCTTTTCTGGATAATGGCTTCGCCAAGAACATACCACCTCCCAAAAAAAAAGAACTTCGCCCACATGAAACCTCCCTCATAAAACACTCTGATAAACTTGCAATTATCTCCTATACAGATAGAGGCCAGTGGGCATCTCCAGAGTTGCCGCTAATTTATAGGCTTTGGAATTGAATACTCACCATACCAGTCTCTCCTTAAAATCAAGGGAAGAAAATAAAGTCTTCAAAATCTCCTGGCATACCTCTGTGGATGTAGATCTGCCAAAGCACAGAATAGTTCCATTTGGAACCATTATGGATATAAATCAGACGCCATATGAATATTATATGGGGGAGAAGACACCATAGGGGCCGCCATAAATGGTACTACTTTTAGTCTTAAATATAAGATCTAATTTGAAATGCAAATTGCACCATATAAACTAGATCTGATATTTAGGACCGGAGGTAGTAGTTGATGTGAATGATTTTAAAATCTCATTATTTGTTCCATTGAGTCCAGTATATCATGAAGCACTGCTATAGTGAGGAATCTCATGGTAACACATGGGTCAATGGGTGGAAATTGAGGAATTAGCCCCAGATTAAAGGTAAAATAAAGTGTCGATAGAAAAGTTTTCATAGTTAAACAAATACAGAATAAGGTCTTCTATATCTTCTGAGGTGTTGTCTTCACATTTTGCTTAGTTCCTTCAACTTTTGTGTGGATCGAGATTATCATGAGGATTGATTTTCTCATAACCTTCCTAATTACTAACAAATACTCAGCATATTCAGCAAATAATAAGATATTCGTAGACATGCTATCAACGTTAGAAAAGAATTTACCTGGGAGCATGAGACACTATCGATGATAGAGAGGGTGCAAACTACTATTGGCAATCTATAAATTTCACTGCTATCAACCATCACACAGAATATATACTACCTCCGGTCCTAATTATAAGACCCAGTTGACTAATTTGAGAAGATTAAGAAAAGAAGTTAAATTAGTTATTTGTAATAAATAGGTATTGTCTCTCCTAAAATATCCTTACTAATCAACTATATTAGCTACAACTATAATTATTAGAAGGACTATCTTGAAAAAAAATACATAAATATGAGAGACAAAGTGGATAGGGGTCTTATATTTAGGACCAAAATAAAAGTTAAACAGGGTCTTATATTAAGGACCGGAGGTAATAGTTTATTGCAACAGTTACTTTCACATTTATACTGTTACATATAAAACCATGTTAGATAGGAATATCACCTATCTAACATGATTATTAGGAATTATGCCCCTGATTAACATTAATATGTAATCACACTTACACCTTTTAAGCCTTAACTTCCAGTCAAAATCTTAATGAATCAATTGAAACACAAATCAATTAACCTAATAAATTCAGTCCAAAACAAGTAGCACGACAAGTCATCATCAGTTGCATGCAAGTTTGAATGATAAAGCGTAAATGATACCACAAGCAAATCATATGCACATCAATTCACTGATAAGCTCACCAACCATCTGATGTGAACCGGCCAAAGCCACAAAGCATCATAAGAGTCCATGATTGGTTCCCAAATAGCGATGCCTGTGGGGTCTTGATACACACCTACTCATTACTAAGTGCTGATACACTAATTGCTCATTAAGTATTCATACACACCTATTCTTTATTGTACTTCAGTGGTCAATTCAATTCTTTGTGAGAGAGCTCATTAATTGCATCCATTTATTATTTTAGAGAGTTACTCAAGATAGTAAGATCTTGATGGAATTGGATGTTACCTTACAAGCTATAAGTGAGAATTCTTGACCTCCACGATCCGTGGAGTTGATGTACTGAGGCTCATAATTGCCTGGTTCAAATTTGTGGAACAATAGATTGGAAATTTTAGGAGGTTCTAGGGGATTAGAGGAGAGGCTAAACCATGATAGGATTGCTTGTGTACTTTCTCTAGTTTCTCTTAGCCTATGTTAGTGATATTCTTCCTTTACTCAATACTTTACTTTGTTCATTTCTATGCTTAAGTCTTTAACTTGTTTAATTTTTTTTTTTATATATCACCCAATTCATTCCTTTCTAAGTGAAGTTTGCTACTAGCAAACATCAATTCATCCCTTTTAGTGATAACAAAATCACTATCCTTCGAGCAATTTTAAAAGAATCACACAACCATCGTTGCAAAGTGAAGAGCACCAATAATGTTGGCAACAACAGCATGTTGATCACCTACAACATCAATCGCATCCATCAAATTCACCCCACCAATTGGACACTATCATATCTGTGCAAATCAACTAGCTGGGATCCAATGCAAGCCCAAATAGACGTAGATCGAAAATATTGAAACTAAAGGACTTCCTAGATTTAGATCGACAAGAAGCCAAGAAACTCAGATTCACCATCTCACTTGTAATCTTTCGTCCATAACTTCCTTCAACATACTGGAAATTAAAATCGCTCTCAGCATAGGGAGAGAATGGGGACGAAGACTCTAAAAACTTACATCGGCCTTTAATTATGTTCAGTTTAACAAGCAACTCACGTTTCTTGGAAGCAAATCAATAAATGATGTTGTTTCCCTCTCATATTCACCGTTTCTAGGTCACTAATTTGTTTTGCTTTTCTTTCCTTGGGCTGTAAGACTTTGCAAATTCAACAAGACTACTCCTACTTTATCCTTTTCACTCTTTGATTTCTAGTTTTGTTTAAATTTTAAATGAATTGAAAATTCCCTTCCCCTTGTGTTAATTGCATAATTTGCATTATCTAATTCTATGTACTGGATAATTTGCCACTGTAGGAATGTGATCATGTATATATATGATAAGGATCAACGGCTTGTTGTTTTAATATGCATGGGTGATACTATAACTTTTCAAAAATATAATTATCTATATGAGATTTGGAGAATCTACATATGAATTTCTTTTTTAATCACATATTTGCACTACTTACATCTTAAATGAAATTTATTGAAAAATAAACGGCAATGCCCTAACTATCAAATTGTAAAAATATAATAATTTGAATCATGAGGCCGGCAAAGTTGGCATTTACCTGGGTTCCTTAAGCATCTAGTCAAATGTTCAATTCTTGATGGTATATATGAAGAGAGTCTCGTGACCAACAACTAAAGCCCTTTCGGGAAGTCTACAGTGCGTGTCACTGCTACCGGCAATAGATAACTTTAGCTAAAAAAAAAAGTGACTTTAAAATATAAAAAAAAAATAAAATATAAACTGTCCATATACAGTGCTGCCAACGGGACATGCATCTTGGGGCACTAAAACCAGGTCCTTTCTGGTTGCCCAAAAAAAATTTTCAAAATACAGATTTTTTCTTTCTGGTGACATTGCCGGTGGCTGGACCCTACAGTTTATTTGTAGCTGAAGGGGGAGATGAATATATGGAATCGTGTTCTGAGCAACAGGCAGCAGGGTTCATTATTAGGTTAATTGAATCTTTGGTAAATAATTAGCATATTGTGATATATAAACTGTAGTTAATGAAAGACATTTTTTTTTATTTTTCAAAGTAATATTCTTAAAAGAGTTAAATGACTAAACTAAATTTCAATTTCAAAATTAATAAGGTTCTCTGATTAATGTTCTCTGAACAATCATTAATTGCAGAGACCAAAATTAATGCATCCACCATTTTAAAAAGAACTCACCCCCCTAGCTAGCTAGCGCAAGTTACTATTAGGGTTTCAGAGAGGTCTAGAATGATGAGGAAATCCATGAAGCTTTCATCTTTTTTCAGAACCAGGCGAGCTCCAAAACTCCTTCATCCATGTCAGTTCTTGCCCTATTGCAGACAGCCAAACACCCTCTCTTTTCGAAAACCTAATCATTTATTAGGTGATGATGGCCAAATTCAAACAACCTCATTATCAGTTGAGTCATCGGACCTTCTTGACTATTGCAACAACAACGGCGAGTACTCGTTAGAGAAGTTAGTTCGCGGCGTCGTCCGGTCATCGGCGAGGCTATTTTTCGAGCCTAACGGCGGCAACAAGAGCCCACTGTTAGTGGTGGCTGAGCCCGCGACAGATGAAGGAGCTGCCTCAGTGACTGATGATGAAGGTTCGAAATTACAATCTGAGATAGAGATAAGAAAAATGAAAGGAAAAGAGAAGGTTGATGAAGATGATGATGGTGAAAGTGAGGTTGCTTTCTGTGAAAGTAGTGTGTTTATGGCGTTGGAATCAAACGATCCTTACGAGGACTTTAAGAACTCAATGGAAGAAATGGTGGAGTTTCATGAAGTGAAGGACTGGGAGAAATTGGAGGAGTTATTAACTTGTTACTTGGTTGTTAATCACAAGAAAAATCATGAGTTTATATTTAGGGCTTTTTTTGATCTATTTTCTATCGAAAATTAACATCTTTCTCGGAGCATAACATTGTTGACAGTACTATTCTGTTACATTTTTTCTCCTTCTGTACTTTTCATTTATCTAGGCTTCATAGTGAGATTGAAGATGAGATTGTTGTGAGCATATATGCCTATATTAACCTCTTAGTTTAATTAAAGGGTTAAAGATTATTTTTGTACTGAAAGTATTTGCGAATGAATTGTAGGTATCTGAAAGTTTTTTGTTTTTGTTTTTTGTTTTTTGTGCTTAAGTTGTACCAAAAGTGTTTAAAAAAGGAGTAATGTTGCCATTCCATTAAAAGTGTTTTTTAACAGAAAAAGCAACATTGCTTCTGTTCTATTTCTTTTGAAATAACATTGAGCCAAGGAAAAAAAACCGCTCATTGACATCCATAGCTTCTTTGTAAATATTTGCAAGGTTATTAAACATTAATTCTTATAATCTTCTCTATTCAGTTTTTTTAAATGAACTCTGTTTTTTTTGAACCAAAGACAAAATGATATTCATAATAAAAGCACTTATAAGTTACAAATACTTAACATTCCTACGTTGGCAGAATTAAAAGTAAAAAAAAAAAAGGTCTAGAGATAACAATAATATAAAACGAAGATAAATTATTGCCAAGTGATGTTGAGGATAAAGGAGTCGTTAAGAGGAAGCTGAAGAAATCTCTTCTCAACACAGTAAATTTGTACAAAAATTATGAGCTCTGTTTGTCACAGGATTATTTGTGTGAGATTTGTTAGCATAAAGACGAAACCGAACAAAAGTTGACGTAAGATACATATTATGCAGGTGGAGCTCTTAAGGAATTCTTCATAATTTTTTATAATATAACTATAAAGAGGGAATTAAGCTTTTGAAAAGTTCCGCTAACAAGGAACACAATTTGACGTATTTCAATTTTAGAAGAAGAGGAGGAGCAGGTAGCAGAAGTTGCAGATTAATTAAGGAAGACAAACCACTGCGTAGGAAACACTTTAACCTTGGGAGAACTTTTTGTAAAAATTTTAACCTCATAAAAAGCTACTTTTTACTATCTCTAGTCATAATTATAAGGTCTCGTTTATAGTCTATAAATGAGATTTTATAATTAGAACCGGATGTAGTATGTCGGTTATAAAAGGCAACCAACGTAAAGTGAAACATTATTGTCCACGTGAGGCACTTTTTTTTTTTTCACTTCCTTTTTAGCCGTCATGAAGGGATGTTATGTTGATTATTTGTCAACCTTCACAAAGAAAGTATCTAAAAACTTACGACTTATTCATAAAAATGCTACCACTTTTTTGTTTAGCTGGGTTGTTTCTTCTCATAACTAACGTAAAAAGATGTTTAGGAAGCCCTATTTTGTAGTAGTGCAATGGGGAGTTTAAAAAATCATAGTTTAATAAAATCCTTTTCCATACTTCAGGTGAAAGTATAAGAAGGATATCGATGGAGGCTTATTTTAAAATAGTACTTCTCCGATCCTAAATATAAGACTCTTATACTAGTGTGTATAAGAGTCTTATATTTAGGACCGGAGGAGCAATAAAGAGTCGGTTATTTCAACTCTTTCTTTGTTTTTTTTTTTGCCATCGCTTATTTCAACACTATTGGTTTTATTCTTTTCTGAGTTAAAAGTATTATTAATCTTTGGCCACAAAAAAATTATTAATATTGTAAAAAAGAAAATTTAACTAAAATATGAGTAGAGATACGCGCGGAGGATATAAATGGATATATAGTTAACGTTGTTTTCATTAAAAGATAAAGTTGACTTTGTTCATAAACTCCTGACAGAATTGAATTCCATGTTTGAATATAATTATAGTTATCAAAAGCTCTTATTAGCCAAAATTTTTTTTCCTAGTCAACCATTTCTGGTTTGTTTTTCTATGTAGCATTATAGTGAAAATAACGGTAAATAATTTGAACGATATGATTCTCTCATTAAATTCCAAGCCATGCATAAAAAATTGTGTCCATTTTTTTAACATAAATTGTGTGTGTGGAGTGTGTACCTACTTGAATAACGAGCCTCACACTTCATATTTTCAGATCTGAAATAATTGTCACTTTAGAGAAAAGTTTTCTCAATCGAATTCTATTTCATTTTTATTTTTTCTCAATTTTTTCTAACACATAGATATATCTAATATTTAAAACACAATAATGTTAAATATAAAATCATTGGTTTTTTTTTGTTATATATATGCTTTCAAATTTTCATTTTGTTCAAGCAGGACTAAAAAGAGAAAGTGGGTAAATGCATAAATTAGTTGAATGTTGAATAATTATATGCTATGCAACTCAATATGCATGAAATTAATTATGTTAGGAAGTTACTTTATATTTGTTGCTCTTTTAAATAAAATTTTAATAATATATACTCATTTATGTTTATATAAAAGTTACCAAATTCCAATTATTAAATTTAATCCCCACATCCACCTTTTATAATGGATTGTCCCTTTGACGGAGAGAAGCCGTTCGCATTTTCGTAACGCATTATTGATAATTATTAAAACCTATATTTGTTGGCATGAGCTAATGAATATGTGAAGTCTTTGATATTTATTTTAATTCAAATGAATAGTGTACATGATTAATACAAATTAGTTATTAGGATTTATATGTTAAATGAATGTTGCATAAATTAGTAATTTAATTTTGAGTTGTTTTGATGTACTACAACAATTTAATCATCGATAGAGGGAATTGTAGAATCTTTAACTAACATGCAGGTTTTTCAAAATTACAAGAGATATCTCTATAATTCCTAAAATAAAACGGAAAAGCATTAATGAAATTCCTATAATAATTACTTGTCTTTCATCCTTGCTTTTAAAAACCATTATCTCATTTGGCAAAAAAAAAAAAGGCATAATAGTAGACCAAAATGAATTTGAATTAATGACCATCATAAATGAAAAATTCATTCCCCCTTTCTAATTAAGATTCAATGGTCAATAAATTAATGATTCACTCCCTGATGTCAAAAAAAGAAAAGATTCACTCCCTACGGAATCTCCAAGATTCCAACCATGGTACGTATTTATTCCTATGTATACAATATGCCCATTTAATAATGACCCCTCTTTTTGATAATAATTCCTATGAATATTTTATCCCCAAAAACAAAAAGAATTCCTATGAACATGTGAAGTCTTTGATATTTATGTTAATTTAAATGAATAGTGAACATGGTTATAACTTTTGTCACGAAAAAAAAATAATGACCCCTCTTCTTTTTTTTTTTTTTGTCAATGAATGTGTTTTTTGGAGCCTCATCATCTTCTTCCTTTGATTCTAATTATATAAATTAGTTAAGAAATTTGTTTTGGTTCAAAATGTAATATCTCAATCTCTTTTTTATGTTTATTAACTTTTTTCCTAAATTATTATACATTTAATAAGAATAGTTTCATATGTTAATAATTAGGGTTAAGGAGCAAATTTAACAATAAAGTTTTCCTAAAAGAGCACCAGGCACCATAATGTTTAGTAGGGGGCATGAATGTGCACGAAGTTGGCAATTGGGAGCAAAATGACCACTTCCGTTAGAGCATGTAACGTTGACCAAATACAAGAAAATGGTTTCACTGAAATGGTGACGTGGCATATGAGATGGCAAATGCAAAATGGAAAATGGAAAACGAGAAAAACAAAAAAAAAAAGCATTTGGGAAAAACTGAAGACATCGGCGAAGCAGGGAGACGAATGCGAAGAGCGATAGAGAAAGAGAGTCATAGGGTTTGTGATTGTGGGAGAAACAGAGTGATTAGCGATTAGCAATTAACGATCAAAGAAAGTAAGCATTGCAGAGTTGGGGGTGTAAAGCGAAACTGAAGTCCAGAGAGGGAGAGGAATCTGCGATAGTTCACGTGACGAGAGAATCTTTCCGAGCGACGCAAAGAACGACCGAGATTCTTGAACAGTAAGTATCAATTTCGGGTAAAGATAGTTGTTTTATTATTGTAATAGTGAAATGGCGTGGTCCCCATGAGTAATTTCTTGAGTTGTTTATTTCAGAGGGAAATGGCGACAAACAGGAAAGGTAACAGAGACGAAACTATGGAGGTAAATACAAAGCAAAATACAGAGCAAAATACAGAGGAGACCTTCAAACAAAGACATGCAAAGCTATTGAATAAGGTAAATGAAATTTGTCTGCTGGCAAGAAATAGCTGGGAAAAAACAAAGGCTAGGTTGCGTGAGGGACACAGTAGTATAGCTGAAAGTATTCCAAGGCCAGTGTTTCTGAATGATCGACGGAAAGGTGAGAATATAGATGTAGAAAATATTGATGAAGTAGACGATATTGATGGACTTGATGATATTGTAGAGCTAGGAAATGGATTTGATGTAATTGGTGAAGCAAGAGTAGATGGAATTTTTAGTTCAAAGAACATTGATGATGATAGGGACAAAGGGAAAGCAGTACTCCGGGAGGAGGTGGACAGATTTCGTAGCAAGGAAGAGAATGAGAGAGAAGGGGAAAGTGAATGTGATTGTGAGATTGAGGAAGTCAGTGGACCTGACAATGATGAAGAGAATGATAGTGAAGTTGATGATAGTGAGGATGAGAGTTACATGGCGCAAAGTGAGAGCTCAGATACTGAGGAGAGTGTTGAGGATGATTTCGAAGTAAATGCAGAGGTTGAAGATGATGCTAGCTGTGATAGTGATGTAGAAGAATTCGGCTTTAAAAATGATAATGGGCCTCCACAAGAGAGGTATATGGATGTTGGGCTTGATGGGCTTAAGGGCAGGCCTTTTTTCATGCTAGGGATGACGTTTGTGGACAAAGAAGAATTGAGGAGGGCTGTTGATAAGTATGCCATTGAAAAGGGAGTTAATGTGAGGGTAGTGAGAAGTGAGAAAAGGTTGTTCAAAGCTCAATGTGAATTGGGCTGCCCATTCTGTCTATATGCCTCTAGGGATGGGCCAAATGTGGGGTTCAAGATAAAGACATTATGCACTGAGCATACATGCGCTAGGGTTTATAAAAACCCTAGAGCTAGTGTAAGGTGGCTAGCAGAGTACTTTAAGGAGAAGGTGCAGGAGAGCCCGCAATTCAGTATTAATGACATGAAGAGAGAAGTTGAACGTGAGTTGAAGGTGCACGTTAGCATATATAAATGTAAGAGGGCTAAGAGGATGATAATGCAAGAGATGGATGGCAGTTTTAAGGATGAATTTGCAAAGTCGGAAGCATACTGTCACGAATTGAGCATATCAAATTCGGGCTCAGATGTTGAAGTTGAGGTTAGCAATGAAGCTTTGGAGCAAGGCAGGAGAGTGTTTAGAAGGATGTATGTGTGTTTCAATGCATCCAAGGTATGCACTATAAATTTCTTATTAGCTTCACTTGTTTAATTTAATTGTTAAGTAGTGTTCTTTTTTTTTTTTTTTTCTATTGACCACATTTGTAATATATAGAGGTATGTCTATCCAGGTTGGGTGGAAACAAGGCTGTAGACCCTTCATAGGCTTAGATGGGACATTTTTGAAAGGGAAAGCCACAGGCATTTTGCTAACAGCTGTGGGGATAGATACAAATGATTCCCTTTATCCCTTAGCTTTTGGTTTAACTGAAAAGGAGAATGGACACAGTTGGACCTGGTTTATTGGATGGCTGCGAGCTTCACTAGAACTTGAAAATGGTGGTCATATCACAATCATGTCTGACATGCAGAAGGTATACATGAAATGTTGTATTTACATGTTAGTAACTATTTTATTATGACATATATGCATCTGACATGCTTGTGAATGCCATTTGATAGGGCTTACTGTCAGCAGCGAGTGAAGTGCTCCCTGAAGCCGAGCATAGGCTATGTGCTCGACACATATATGCCAACTGGAGTAAACAATGGAGAGGCAATGAGTTGAAGAAGATGTTCTTCTCATGTGCTTGGAGCATATTCGAAGAACAATTCAATGATAACATGAAGGAACTTGGAAGGCTCAAAAAGCAAGCAGCCCAAGCAGCAGTTGCATACAATCCTACAGCTTGGGTAAGAGCATTTTTCACTGCTAGGTGCCAAACTTGGATGGTAGATAACAATGTTAGTGAGAGCCTAAATGCTTGGATACATGAGTATAGGTTCCTTCCAGTAATTAGGATGTTTGATGGAATTAGGTTGAAGCTGATGGAGAAATGGGCTGATAGTACACGTATTGTTAGTACTTGGAAGGGAGACTATAGCCCAAAGTGCCTAGAGTTATTTGAGGCCAATAGGTTCATAGCTGCAACTTATAGAGTTAGTTTTAATGGTGATGAAGGTTATGAGGTCAGTGAGGGTCAGGATAGGCATACTATTTATTTGAATAGGAGGATGTGCACTTGTAGAGCATGGGATTTAACTGGAATCCCATGTCAACATGCCATATGTGCTGTATCCCATGCCAAGATCGATCCCATGACACAAATCTCACACTATTATCATAAGGACATGTTCTTAGCTAGCTACATGACTAAATTGCAACCTGTGAGGGGAAGGCAATTCTGGGACACCGATAGATATCTTCCTATGCAACCTCCACCTGTTGTGACCTTACCTGGGAGGCCGACCAAAAAAAGAGTGAGGACTGAAGAAC
Organism: Neltuma alba; assembly: GCF_004799145.2. Classification (NCBI taxonomy): domain Eukaryota; kingdom Viridiplantae; phylum Streptophyta; class Magnoliopsida; order Fabales; family Fabaceae; genus Neltuma; species Neltuma alba. The sequence continues at coordinate 247,082 of NW_021632867.1, read as the reverse complement.
CACAAAGAAGGAAGAAAATGAGCTCTGCTCAAAATGCACAAGTCACCATAAATGAATTATCACCTCCTCAACCTGAGAAATTAAGCAAGAAAGGTTCCACTAATCGATGTAGTCTTTGCAGACAACAGGGACACAACAAATCCACTTGCAAAGAGGTAGTTTCTGTTTAATATGATAGTTATCTTATTTAAATTTATAGCTCATGCTAATGCCTTTTATTTTATATGGTGCAGGCACCTCCTTCATGTCATTGTTGGCCAAAAAGAACAAAGAGGACACATGATGCACATTTGGGGCAATCATCTTAGCAACCAGACTTGACTCAACAATCACAGCATCCTCAGGTGACACAATCTTCACAAACACAACAAACTCAACCATCACAGCTCCAGGAACACCAATCTCCACCTTCCCATCAAACTCGCAAGCCTTTTGGACCAACAAAACGGCCACCAAGAAGGACATGTGTCTACAAGCCTAGAACTCCATATGGCATGGGAATAATAATCGATGAGCACACAAGCAGGACTATATACAATGTTGGTTCACTATCACCTTTCTTATTTAACAACTTCGTCCCCAAAATAACTATTTTTTGTTGTTGGTTTTGTTGCAGCCTGGTATGCCTTCTCAAGTGGTCATTGATGAAGGAAGTCCACCGCCTATGGCTTATAATGCAGACTCGCAAGCTAAGTTCCCAATTCCAAATGAGAAGCAAATGAGAGTGACAAGGGCAACAACAAATAGAGCACAAGATAATGAGAGGAAGATTAAATTGAATGAGCAAGGCACTGCAATTGCACAACCACCAACACTTCGATTCAAACCACCTGGGTTGCAATGGAGGGGCAAGGCAGCAATTACAACAACCCAACTCCAAGCAAACAAAGAAAAACACCAAGGCTACCTCAAGCAAACATAGTATATAGGTTGTTAAGTTATTTGGTGTGGAATATTGTCTTTTGTCAATGGCCATTATGTAGCATTTTGTCTTACGTTGGCACAGACCATTATATGTGGCTGTCTATTTTGTGAATCCTAAATTGGCCATCTTTTGGGAGCATTTGTAATTAATAGGCATGAGATTCAAACCATTTACTGATGAAATACTGAATAGTTGATGGATGCTTTCTTCCACATTTATGAGGTTTGCCTTTCCCACGTTTCCCCTCTTCCTTGCCAAATCTCCCTTTTTATGCATCATGTATCTACCATGATATATATGATGGCCGTTTAATTGCATTGCCATTTAGCTTTTGTGACATGTCATTCACATTTTACTCATTCAGCTTTTCCAAAATATTGCAACTATTAAATTCAAGAAAATTGATTAATAACTTCGACTTCATTAAATTACATAAATCAAAATATTCTCACCTAATAATATCAATTACATGACATTATATAAACCAAACTATTCAACCTACTACTTCATTCACTCTTCATTACTCTCTTACATTACAGAACCAACAATAACCACACCCATGTAATTAATAGGCATGCCATTGCCATTTTGAACTTCCTCTCCACCTTTCTAAGTTGACTGGCCTTTATCTGATGCCTACTCTGCAACTCTCTCATTTGTATTTGTACTGAAGCCAACTCATCCAACAACCTCTGCCCGTCATTTCCTCGTCGCAACATGCTATTCTCATCATACAGTTTATCAATATTATCTAGCAGCTCTTTAATCACGGTATTAGCCCTCTCACCAAAATCACCATCATGCCAAGAGAAGTACCCACACCCACCATCCTGTCAATGGAGACCTCAACCATTACTACTCAAATCCAAACTCAAAATCAACTTCTATTGATTTACTGCTTACCCGGTCATAGTAACGACAGCCATAAAACCTCCTCCCCGGGTTGCCTTCTGTCCATGCCGTCCATCGAGGTGCCACCATCCTATGGTGGCAATACTTCCTTGGCCCATCATAATCATCCTCACGATTGGGTTGTCTTAGCAAACACACCCTCCTTCTGGATCTTCCCGTTGTTGACGACGACGACGCGCCATTTGCAACAAGGACTGCTTCGTTTTACTGTAGCAAAGCAACTCCAGATGGGTTTCGACTGGAAGTGAGAAGAGGAGATTTGTGGGACAGAAGACCAGATAGAAGACCATAAGACGAAGTGAGAGCAGATCGCGTCTTTGATGGAGTAGAAGAGGTGACTTGCGTCTTTAATGGAAGTAGAGGAAGTTGGTCGCTTCTTTAATGGAGGATAAACCTCTGCTTCTTCAAACGGTCACGTGGAGCATTTCTGGGACCCACCAAAACTTAACTAACAGACGTTTACATGCTCTAACGGAAGTGGTCATTTTGCTCCTAATTGCCAACTTCGTGCACATTCATGCCCCCCACTAAACATTATGGTGCCTGGTGCTCTTTTAGGAAAACTTTATTGTTAAATTTGCTCCTTAACCCTAATAATTAAAATGATGAGTATTTTAAAAAAAACGACACATACTTTTTTTGTTTAAAAATAAATCGATGGAGGAGAAAGAGTTTCATGGTAATTAATTGATGTTGCTGATCAATGAGAAGAAAAATCGTAAGTTCATACTCAAAGCTTTTTGTTTATCTATTCAAACGATTTTGCACAATCCATATATGTTATTTCTTTTTGGGGGAATTGCAAGGAAATAATTTAATTACCCTAAAATCCGTTAATAATTGAGGAGGATGCAATGACAAGTTTCAGTATAAGAAATGATAATTGGTTTATGAACCTTATGGTAATTCTCCCTTTCTTTTATACTTTTATTTGATAAGCTTCACGAAGTGTTTGTATCCTTGTAGGTGATCTGAATCAGTTTCAGTATTCATTGTAGTAATGAGCACCATAATGCTGACCATAGTGGTGAAATATACACCACTCAAATATAGATTTAATGATATAGATTTAAAATTTTTAACTAATGATTTTTCAATAAATTCTTTTTGTGAAAAACTTACAATTAAGAGATTACATTTATTTTGGATTATGAATGAAAACATTTTTCAAAAATACAAATTTAAAAATTTACATCTCTTGGCCGCTCATATTAAACTTGAACAGTTGGGATTTGATAAATATCACGCTGAAACTGGTTCTCAGGTGATCATTCAAGTGTCTATACGTTTCTAGGCCAAAGAACGATGACATGGCTTATTTTAATAATACCATCATTTTTTTTAATACCTTCAATCTTTTAAAAAAATTATCAACCATTTAAATATCACTACTACAAAAAGTTACTTTATAGTGAGCAGCATACATCCCGTAGTTGCCCCGGGGGGGGGGGAGGGCATAGATCTAGTAGTATTTCTAAATTCTCTGGATAAAAACAAATAACATTTCTGACAGGAAATGCTACCTTTTAATTATAATTCATATTTTGAATTATTTTAAAGAACATACTGGACTCATAAATGAGATTGAACACTCTCCAAAATTAAATGAATTCTTCTTGTAAGAACACGCAGAGTAATAGTGATCGGTTCATATTTTATACAGGCGATACTGTGATAATTTGGGTATTTTGCCTACATTTCGTTGGCCCAAATCATGTTTTCTGAAAAATATTTTGATTAAGAATTAATATTATCTATTTTCTATGATCTTGAGATTTTTATTTGTGCTTTATTGAGCAGGTACGAACATGGGCGTTAGCATATTAAATTAGGAAATTATTACTTTTTCTGTTTTTACACACACACACACACACACACACGAGCTTATAAATTTTCATTTTCTCAATTTGGAAGATGTACGTAAAAATAATAATAGGATAAATATTCTTTTTTTTTATGAGGTACAATAATATTCTACAACAACAGAATATAATCTCCTCCAAGATATTGAAAGTGAAGGACAGACTTTTCCCAGCTGCTAAATTGATACATAATTGTTATTGAATAATGATGCCATCTGTATATATTTAAAGCTAGCTATATGATGATTATGCTTTAATTATTCATACTTGATTTCTATTTTTTCCCTCTCTTTCCATTTGCGCATTTAATATAACAGTTATCTATGATTAAATTTTTCATCAAGTTTATTTTAGAAAATTGTTTGTCAAATTTGTGAAAATTTTAATTTATCATATATAAGAATTATGCGGACAAAATGAAAAATAAAATGAAGTCTCCAAATTCCTAACATAATCAAATTAGCCAAATTGCCGGGTAATTTGCAATTTGTACTATTAATTTCTCTTAACTTAAGGCATATTCATTTAATTTATACGTCCACATTATGATATATTAATTTTAAGCGCATTTTCATGAACTTTTAAAGCAAAATACATGAATTCTTCTGTAACACCCTAATTTTCTTTTCCAGAAATTAATTAGTTTAATAGAAGTTTAAATTTAAATATGAGTATAGGAGGAAAAAGAAAGTTTAGTAGGGATATATAGGGCTGTGCAAAAACCTGATGGTCTGGTATGTAGGGGTGAATATGGGCAGGGCTAGGTTGGGTAGGACCCCTGCCCGATGCCCAGCCCGAAGTATGAATGCAGCCTGCTGCCAGGCCCTGCCCATAGAAGCCCTAATCATTTTGGGCTGGGCATGAGCGGGCTGGGCAGGGCGGGCTTCACTGCCCAAATGGTGATGACCTGCCGATATTATATGTAAAAAAAAACTTTTGTTCATACCTGAAAATTACATTTCATAGTTTTACATTTTCGCATATTGAAATTATCTAGAAATAATTTAAAACAAGTCTTAGCAAATATCCAAATAAATAATATTCATAATATTTTTAGAACAAAACAACTCTCAAGATTGAAATTAAAGCCTTGAAATTCAAACGCACGGTTTGCATCGATTTTCAGAAAGTTGAGAAAAGAATAAAACATCTGGAAAAATTAAAGAGGGGTTGAAGCACATTGAGATACTCTATTGAGGGTCAGAGATGGTGATGTAATAGAAGCTTGATTATCTATTTAAGTGGCAAAAATTAAATGTTACCTAGAGGATTGCAAAAGGATATTAAAACTGAAGCAATGGGCTAATAAGAATAATATAGACCATATAAAAATAGGGTGAAAATAATTGTAAAAAGAAAAATAAAAAATCTTAAAATCTTATAATAATTTAATATAACCACTTTTAATATTCAAACACTTATTATGCAATATAATGCAATTAGCGGTCCATACAACTAAAAGACTTCTTTTCATCATATTACTTGTTCATAAAAAATAATACAAAATAACTAAATATAAATTAAATAAAAATAAAACATGTAATTCAAATAATTCAACCCCAATTTTTTTCCTACTCCTACCCTAGTCTTGTTTTCTGTCTTGTATGAAGACTGATTTATAAATAGCTAACTTTACAATAGCAACACACAATAGGATATACCCAATAAAGCTCATAAAGAACAAATTAAAAGCAAGATGCTATTGTTTCTTTAGAAGAATTAGATCCCCTAAAATGGAAAACTAACAGACATGTGACAATAATAAATTAAATTGCAAAGAGGAGGGAGATAACTTTCTTTTTGGGTAAAGAAATGTAATATATTAATATTATTTCATAAATTATAATATATATATATATATATAATCCGGTCAGGGCTAAATGGGCAGGACAGCATGTCCGGCCCAATGCCTAGCCCAGCCTATGAAATGCCTAGCCCAAAGATGCCCATTCTTTTTCAGGCTCTTTTTTTTCAAGCTGGGCTGGGCAATTTTTCTTTGGACTCGGGCAGGCTCGGCGGGCATTTAGGCTTCATGTACACCCCTACTTGTATGGTCCAGTCCAACCTGAGTAAACCCGGTCCAATCCGGTCCAGAAAAAATTTGCCCGAAACACGACTGGACCAGACTGGTCTCATCAGGCTAGATTGGAGTAGGGATTGGCCCCTCAGTCCAACTGGTCCATTCCAGTCTAACCTAGTTTTTTTAAAATTATTATTTATGTAATTTTAATTTGATTTAATTTTTCTATATAAGTTTTTTGTCTGTTCAAATAATCAAGATTTATCTATTAATTTCCTAAGTAATGAGCATGCGTATATATCTTTTACAATATAAGATCTATATTAATGAGAATTAATTAATAAAACATGACATTATTGGGAAATTGGAAGGGGATGATCAAATTTGATGAATTTTGGATTAAAATATGTGCAAAATTTTATATAGTAAGTTACAATCTTGCCTCCTATTGAAGAAAAAAATTTTTTTTTAAAAAATTAAATTTAGGTCCCAGTTCAGGCAGTCCTGAGGACCAAGTCCAATCCAACCTGACCTCAAATTGGTACTGAACCGGACCAGACCTCGAGCTGTCTTTTTCAGCCCGAGGTCTTTACTGGGCCAGACTCTAGGCTGATAACAAACCCGGCCCAGTCTGGTCTATACACACCTCTAGGGATATACTTTTTCGCAAATAAGACACCCTAGAGGAGGAATATTGTGTCGAAACCAACCATTACGGTTTGAAACATTCTAGCATATTCCTTGATTATATGTGTTATTGATGCACTCAATTGGGTTGTTATTGGGTTGAAGATGTTGTTGCTGCAAATATGACGAATTCTTTTACTACGTGGTGTATGCTCACTCAATGCATAGTCAATGGTAACTATTAAGGTCCTCTTTTAGTTGGATTATATTAGAATTTCGAGACATGTGACACTTTTTAGGTTTGTTCTTTAAGAAAGGGGATCATTTTATGATCCTATGCTCTATACATATGGCCCTATATATATATGCACATATATATAAATATATAACGTATTGGTGAACTTGTATAGTTTCATTCACGTGGATGGATATATAAAATACTATTGGAGTGGGTATTAGCCTATAGGTTAGCCTATGGTTTATTAAGGGTGGAAGGCGATAACTTTTGTACCTCAAGGTAGCCTAAGCCAATTGTTTATACCTAACTCTCGCTACGGTATTGATTCGTGAAATATCTGAAGTACATCAGGGTTTATAAAAATCAGGCGGTACACATTTAATTTTGCTAAACTTTTAGACATCAAATTTACAAGCCATGAGCAATACAAATCATTTCAAACTTCATACAAATGTATATAGCATCGCTCTAGTACTTCTTTATGTGTTTCAACGCATACATACTAACCCTTCCTGGATACAACTTTTTCATAAAATAAAAGCATTAATTGTTTAATAATTATTATTACAGCTACCGTCTGTTAAAAAATAGCATACGCTAAAATATGAAATTAGTATTACTGCTTCTGTTCTACATATAATTAACAGCCATGAAAATGAATTTGTTACTTTTGCACTAATGTACGATACATGTTGCTTGAAATCTCATCATAAACAAGTCACATTATTCTCAGTCTAAAAAAAAAAGTCACATTATTCATAATTCATGAATAGCATGGAGTAGATTAGAGTTTTCATACCAACATATAAAATATTGAAATTTATAAATATACTTGTTCATATATGCTCTAAATAATGTGACAAGTTTATTAAAGTTTCATGTAATGCAAATGGGACTAAAATTTAACTTATATGTGTGTGTATGTTCACATGAAAAATTAATAAAAAGAAAACAAATCTCCCAGCCTTTAGGTCCTCAATCTCTAATAGTGGTTTCTTTTGTTGATTCATCATCTTGAGTTAAAGGCTGTCACATACTAAAGTCTCAAAGCAAGGAGCAATAAAATAGATTTAGCAACATAAGAATTAACAGAAAAAGAAAAATGGGATGATTAGAGAACCAATTCTGGTATAATACCCATCTGGTTGTTTATGTAAGATATATTTAATTAATTTGATTAGATTAAGAAAGTTAGGTGAGTAAGTTAATTATAATAAATATGACTTTTTTTTTCCTAAAATACCTTGATCATTTTTCTTAATATTCTCTCTTTCTTTCCTACTTGATTATAGTTAAGCGAATAAGGATAATTTGAAAAAATTAATAAATATAAGAAATACGTGTTATATTTAAGACCAAGGTTGACTTCACAATTAGGTCCTAAAGAATCATAGGAGTATAAGTTTTGCTTATGTTTGTTGTAGGAAAAGAGGGATATCTGTCACACCTCCTTCATTACCCTATTATATAACAATTGGAACCATTATATAAGTCTTAAGTATGAGAAAATTTCAAAATTTCAACTTAGGTTCCAAGTTACTATTCATGATTCGCAGCATTTTAGCCAATTTTAAAAATTCATAACTAATTGTAAAAAAATCAAAACGAAGTGGTTTCAAGTTCTATAAAAAGCTCTTGACATGCTCTTTAATAAGCTCATGTATCAATCCCAGATTTCGTTCAAATTGATATTGTTCATTTGGTTATTTTCTAATTTTTCAGGATTTATGCCCAACTTTGAAATGACATATCTTTCTGTACAAAACTCCAAATTTAGTAAATTACCACTTGTTTTAAAGATAAAAATGAGATATATAATTATGTCAAATTTTAGATCCATATGCATCCAATTGCTCAAAATCACATTGGTCAAACTTTGCCACCAAAAGTCAACTTTTATTCCTTTTCTCATACCATTCTTGCCTTTTCTTTTTCTTTTCTTTCATCCAGCTTTTCTCAACCATATGGCATGTACTCACACATAATTTTTGGTCAATTACTCACATGTACTTATCCTTAAACATTGACATAATAATTCAATATGGTTTACAACCATACATAATAACATATAATTACAAAATACTGTTTCAATAACATAAACTCCCTTATCCTCCAAGTGAATCCCTTTCATTTCTCCTTGCCCTTAGTGACATCACCTGGAATTCCTATAACTATTTATACATTGAGGGGGTGAGGTTTCATTGAAAACTTAATAGCAATGAATTACAATCATCATGTAAATCAAGCGAGTATAATGTGACAAGTTATCAAACATCAGAATATCCTCATATCACATAAAATCATATTTTGCATCATACCAAAAGAGGAACATCAACACTTTCACATTGACATGTTTCTATACATTTGGCCAAAGCACAACTAAATATCATAAGTCAACCATTATCACCACATAATTTCTCAATTCAAGCAATCAATATAATCACATTAAACAAGCAAGATAAACAATCAAATTATAATTTAATGCTACCTCTTAATCCTTGATGCAATTTGGCCTCCTTAAGGGAATTATGCTCTCCTTGAATTTCCTCTACAAAACCTATCAATTCAAGTGTAAACACATTCCAATTCATCAATAATTCAAACATAAATACCAATGCTTGACATTATAATTATTCCCTCTTTGTTTCTATCAATCTCTTGATCCATGCCTATACAATTTTTCATGTAAAATTCAAATATCTAATCAAATTTATAAAAATCACACTCCTTCCCTTTCATTTAAGCTTGGCCGAATAGGGGTCCATATCTTTCAAAAATTCTATTTTTGATTCCAATGATTTCAAAAACTTCCTTTTAGTATATTCCTACACAAAAACACATTTTAAACTCATTAGAATCATCAAAACATATTAAAACAAACTCCTACCCCAAGATAGCATAGGGGTCGAATTGATGTGTCTTGAAGCCTAGGTTGATTTCCTTCCAAAAATCAATCATTACACCACTTAAACATGCTTATTTCACATCATATTTAAGGTTCCTATTCTTCCCTAAAGCATAAGCATGTTAACTGAATTTATGATAGCAAAACATCTCCAAAATAATTCAATTTCCTAACCAAAACAAGCTTTAATCTTAACCAAACCAAAACTCAAACATATCTTGGTGAATCTTTAATTAAATCTTGATGATTTATTGTCCAAAAGCACTTATCAAATTCAGTCTCTAGCTCCAACAATGAAATGGGCAGCACCTCCCCTTATTTTATCAATTTTCTACCTATTTTTGGCTATTTTGAGGGGGTATTTATAGAGAGATATTCTGGCCTATACCCTTGATCAATGGCCAAAATTTAGCCAGCAAAAGTGGCCATGTGGCTGTGATCAAATCCTCAAATTCTCAGATCGTGCCAAGTGTCCTGTCTCCAGGATTTTCGTACTAATATTTATGCAAAAATTGAATTTTATTAATATTTAATGAAGGGTCCAGATTATTCACGAAATTAGGCTTAATTCAGTCCCAATGTGGGTCCCACACATGGTTTAGGATGACCCAAAAAAATGACTCACAAACCAAATTAAAATCCCAAACCATTTTGAAACTTTATGGGTTACTATTCACTAGTAACATTTCATAATTTTTCGAGATATCATAAAATTCATTTCTCTCCTTGGTAATTCACCTTTTAATATAATAACATGATTTAGAAATTTTCAGAATTTTTTCACCTCTAAATATTTATTATGAATATTTCCCAATTAGGCCTCTATCGGTATAATTGCAGGGAAATAAATTTTCTAAAATTAATTCTGGGGCTTCCAAGACCTAAAAATAATTTTCTAAATTCAAAAAAATATTTAAATTATTTTTTCATATTTTTTAGGAATTATTGAGGCCTCTAGCTATTTAAAATAATTATTTTTCCTCAATTTTTCGTTGTTTTCCAGAAAAACCTCCATATTAATTAAGAAAATTCCATAAAATTTCTTTTTCCATAATTTTCACCTTTAGGGCCTCCATCAATGTTTCGAAATCTCTTATTCACCAATTTTTTATTTTTAGGAAATTTTCTAGAAATTTTCTCAGATTTTCCATTTTGCTCTTCCTAGACCGATAATTACGAAAATACTAGCCTGGACCTTATCGGGGTTTCATATTAAAAGCAATTTCATCTCTCTGTCTAGTTTCTACACTGGCCCTCAACCAAATTTTTATCTCTCCTGTCAATGCTAAATTCAGCAAGATGTGACATTTCCTCTCCCCTTAAATAAATTTCGTCCTCGAAATTTCTAGGTCAAACCTCTATTCTTATCTTTGATAAGAGGTTAACTGGAGAGGATCTCCCTACTTGTACTCCACTTGGCCTCTTCAACTTCTCATTATACCTCATTGCCAGGTTCCAATCCAGGGATTCATACTCACATAGTTCTCTCTTTCTTACTTTTTGGCATTTATACGAGTATGGCCTTTATTTCTACATATTTTATCATCACTACCCGCATTCTTCCTGTACTTTAGGTCCATTCTCTCATAATAATGCTATGACAGTATACCTGTTTTCATGGTATTTTACTATACCCTGGCATTTCAAGTTCTTTCAATATTGCCTTTACTAGGTTTTTTTGGGTATACTCTATCTTTCTCTTCTTTACCTTAAGGGCCTATTATCTTTATTTTACGTTCTCATTTCACATATAACTTGCCTAAATGCGTAAACTTTAGGACTCATAGTCTGTGGTTCCCTTAGTCATTGTTTTCCCACTTCCCTTTGTTGATTAGAACAGAATTGAGCTTGACCTATTCAATAATAATAGCGTTTGTGAAAAAGTCAAGGGTACTGTCTCTGTGTTAAGCAACCAACCTGAGGAGGTCTTCTCATCTTAGACTCATCCATGGTCATCTGATTCTCCCACTCTAAAGAGGTACTACCCTCATAGCTCAATAACCTTCCTTTAGGCTTGGTCTACTGTGATCTTGAGAGCTACCAGTGGACTTAGTTAGAGAATAAGTCGCCTGTCCTTAGTTGGTGACTCAACCGATCCTTCCCCAAGACTGATCACAGATGCCAGTATTTCCTTCTTAGGCCCTACTCAAATCTTTCTGTCAACTCTGGGGTCATTCATCTTTCCAGTCTTTCCTTTCTTCTTCTCTTAACTTTTAGCTACCTCAGGCCATTTTTCCTTTCATTGCAAGTCGATAATTTTCCAGGCTATTAGCTTATGTCCACAGCCTTCTGGGCTTGTCATCATATCCATGCCATTCTGCTATGTCTTATGATTTTCTTTCTTATCTTACATAGAGAGGTCTTGTAAAATCATTTCTATCATCTTCTCAGGTATTTCTTCCTTTCATCATCACTCTGGGCCCACTTCGCTCTCATTGGGGAAGGTTAACTCCATCATAACTATTTCCCTTCCTTCCTTTCAGAGAACACCTCACTCTCATTAGAGCGGTATCAACTTTGCATTGGAGAATCACCTCCCAATTTGAGAGATATCCTATGGCAAGAACCTACTGGTTGCTTCATCTCCATCCAGCATATCCTTACATGTCAAATTCTATTATGGGAGCCTATCGATTTGACTTATTTGATCATCACAGTAGTGGCATTTGTTCATACGAATCTCATTTCTTACATTTTTTATTAGCCTGAGTGTTATGGTTGCACTTCTCATTGATGCCTTAGGGACCTAAAGGTCTCACTAGTCTCAAATGTTATTGTACTTCTAAGCACCATTAGAAACCTACTTATCTCTCTCTATAAACCAGTTCCCAGTGCATCATTGATTATTACATTCTCAGCTCTCAATAATATCGGGACAGGGCTTCCACTATTACGTTCTCTTTACTCATTACCATACTACAGTGCCCTGTTAAGTTTAAGGAATTATAAGTATTCTCCTCGTAATCCCTTTCCCATTACTCTTAACTAGTTCCACTCTCCTCAAGGTAAGATTCACTCCGCTCCCTACCTCAACTGTGTCCCACTATCATCATTGCCAAAACTATTGATGGAGGATATATTACTATCCACTCCATTCAGATATTCATTATAATTCCTGCTGAGAATGGCTTACTCTTGTGAGAGCAATATGATTTCAGTGATGGAGGATCATATTTACTTTCAGAGAGCTACTTCATGGCCAAGACTTTTCTTGCATTCAATCTCTATCAGGGTACACTCCTCAATCCCATATCCTTACTAGAAGGGATTCTCTTCATTATATAGTTCCATAGATAGTGGCATTCCTCATTGGGAACTTTGCCTCTTGGTTTTCACACTATTCTGGGTGCCATGGTTGCATACTCATAATTGTTTAGGGACACTAAGAAACATCATATAATCCCTAACATAATTGATATCCGAGCACCCTCAGGCTTTAGGGATCATTAGAGCCTTATTCGTTCTTTATTATATACTAGTTCCTAATGCACCTATTAACCATTATATACTCATCTATTCCCATTTAACTTTATCCTCAAGAGGGATCTTGTCCAACTCTACTCTTCTAATCTTCTTTACCTTCTAACCAATTATTTCTATGGTTAGGTATAGATCATTATACTCTGATCATATTACATAGTAGATATTTAATCACCTTACTGTGTTGTGGTTAGGTCAGGCACCTAACTTATTATAAAATTTCAATTCAATTTGGTTAAACATCTATCCCTCTTGGCTTACCATCCTTTAGGGATTTCAATCACTATTTGGAGATTTAACAAACCTCAAACATTTTGTCCTGTTATCTTGCCTCTTTTGAGGTTACAACGTTTACTTGAGGATTAAATTTCCATTCAGTCTCCTTACCAAGGTATAGACTCCTACTTCTATTGGGCCTACCACATACTCAGCCGTTTCATTAGGGTCATATAATAAGGAGCCTTTAAATTTGACTTGTCTTTAGCACTACTTCCACCACACTTCTTATTTTTGGTTCCAGTGGAAGTCTATTAATCTCTCTTGGGAACCTTCCTAGATATCCCCTCATCAATAGTATTTTCTCTATCTCCACTATTACCTCTGCCTACACCGAGACTTATCATATACCTTTAACAATCCTTTCTCAATGATTTATTTATCTGGGCCTCACTAGTGAAATTCAATCTTACCTCTAGACAAGAGACAAATTTCTTAGGAGGGGAAAGTTTAAGTTTCAAATTTGCGAGTCAAGGAGAACACCATGAAATTAAAATCAATTCAGGCCAGTTTTCAAACCAATATCATATGATGGTATGTACAATGGATCAGAAATAGCCCGGTAATAAATACACTGGACAATATACTTTAAACACACTAGAGCTCACAGTTCTAATGTTAGTGAAAATTACACAATAATATTTCCCAGTAAAGTCCATTTGCCAATCATACCCATTCAATATAAATCAATAGCTAACGCCCGAATCAAATATTACACCCTGTGTAGTTATTCATACGGATCAAGTCTCAAGTCACCTTGGGCGACTCACTAGCTTCCATCTACCCCTTGGGCAACACTCCTTCATAAATTGTCCCGGTTTTCTAAAATGAAGGTATAACTTTTGATCTGTTGTGTATCACCAGTCTCCGTAACTTCTAGGGGTGCACATGGGCAAGGCTGGGTAGGGCAGGACCCCTGCCCGATGCCCGGCTTGAAATATGAATGGGCTGCATTTTGTAGCCCGCTGCCCGGCCCTGTCCATAGAAGCCCTAACCATTTTGGGCTGGGCTGGGCGGGCTCGTTGCCCAAATAATGATGACCTGCCAATATCACATGTAAAAAAACTTTCGTCCATAACTGAAAATTACATTTCATAATTTTACATTTTCGCACATTGAAATTATCCAGAAATCATTTAAAACAAGTCTTAGCAAATATCTAAATAAATAATATTCATAATCTATTTAGAACAAAACAACTCTCAAGATTGTAATTAAAGCCTTGAAATTCAAACGGTTTGCGTCAATCTCCATAAAGTTGAGAAAAGAATAAAACATTTGAAAAAATTGAAGAGGGGTTGAAGCACATTGAGATATTCCATTGAGGGTTGGAGATGGCGATGTAATAGAAGCTTGATTATCCATTCAAGTGGCAAAAATTAAATGTTACCTAAAGGATTATAAAAAGATATTAAAACTGAAGCAATGGGTTAAAAGGAATAATATAGACAATATAAAAATATGGTGAAATAATTGTAAAAAGATAAATAAAAAATCTTCAAATCTTATAATAATTTAACATAACCACTTTTAATATGCAAACACTTATTATGTGATACAATGCAGTTAGTAGTCCATACAACTAAAAGACTTCTTTCCATCATATGATTTGTTCATAAAAAATTAATACAAAATAACTAAATATAAATTAAATAAAAAAATAAAACATATAATTCAGATAATTAAACCCTAATTTTCTTTCTCTGCTCCTACCCCAATCTTGTTTTCTATCTTGTATAAATATTCAAAATTGTTGATTTTATACAAATATGTAATGTATGAACTCTATTCTCTAACAGAGAAAGTTGTTAATGGCATATAAGGGAAGACAGGCTTATAAATAGCTAACATTACAACAGCAACGCACAATAGGATGTACTCAATAAAGCTCATGAAGAACAAGTTAAAAGCAAGATACTATTGTTTTTTTAGAAAAATTAGATCCCTAACATGGAAAACTAATAGACATGTAACAATAATAAATTAAATTACAAAGAGGAGGGAATAGCTTTTTTTTGGGTAAAGAAATGTAATATATTAATATTATTTTATAAATTATAATATATATAAATATAATCTGGGCAGGGCCAAATGGGCAGGGCAGCATGTCCTGCCCGATGCCCAGCCCAAAGATGCCCATTCTTTTTCGAGCTCCTTTATTTCGGGCTGGGCTGGGCAATTTTTCTTCGGGCTTAGCAGGCATTTGGGCTTCATGCACACCCCTAGTAACTTCTCCCATAATTTTCATAAATCTAGGCCTGTCTAACAATGTTCGCTTCTCCTCGGTGCATGCCCTTTTCGGGCTCTCACTAAAACTGAAAGCTCCCTCGGTCATCGTCTTTGCTTGAGATTTATCAACCCTCAACATTGTCCTAATATGATCATAACAACTCTTAACTACTCTCGGTGATTCGGCAGGCTTTCACCATTTTATTGAATTTCCAATTCATCTCGGGGCTACCTTCTCCTTAGTTCTAGTCTTAAGGCCCCAATCATCTTCTCAATGAACCACCGTTCATCCTTCACTTACTTATAATAAGGAGTTTAGTTTCCTTCTTACCCTATATTGATCTCAAGGGAATACTTCTAGAAGAATTAACCCTTAAAGGTTCCCAAGTAACTGGGGTCGCAGCAACCCAGCTAACTATTTTTGAGTTCTTCCATCTCCTATCTATTTCTCCTTTTTAACTCATAGATTGCCATATGCACTTTGATCTCAGCAGAGCAATCCATCATTCTAAAGATTTCCTCTAGCCGGGTAGTCTAGTCTCCGACTATTCACACATCCAGTGTGCCCTTAAACGCTCATAGATTACACTTACCAAAGTATGTAATCCACTGTTGCAACTTATTCACTTCCTTTGTAGGCCTTGCCTGTTAAAAAGTATGCGTGTTAAAAAAAATCAGGTGAACGCATGCTAGTTACTTTCATTTACCCCGTTATGATTTATTTCTATTCATAGCCTTTTCATTTTATTTTGTGCACCTGGTTTTTGAACTCTTTTATTTACTCATTTTGTCCGCCTCCTATATTCATCTATTTGGATATTTTATTATTATCTCTAACCTACTAAATTAACTATTACCATAGCCTTTTCATTTTATTTTTTAATGCCCATATCTCCAAAGCAAGAAAACAATAACCAGAAATGATACATATGAGCAGATGTTATAATAAGATTATTTTTTTCCCATCTAATCTTTTTATTAAAGAGAGGAAAAAATATAAAACTTGATTATACTACCTCCAATCCTAATTATAAGACCTTGTTTGTAGAAAGTAAATAAGGTTTTATAATTAGGATCAGAGGTAATATATATATATCTAACTAAATATATCCCCACATCTATGCTTGACCCATGGATGGGAGAATATATTTTGCCTTTTTTTGAGGGAGATCAGGACATTGTGAGGCCAAAATGACAAAGACTTTAGTTGATAATATAAAATCCCTTTTAGTAACAGAAAAGTTATTTAAACATTTATATTTGTCAATAAAATAATTTTAATACATATATTTTCAAAATTTTAATATGTAATAAAATTTATTAATTTTCATTATATTATTAAATTTTATAATTTTAATTTTTTACTGCATAATGAAACTTATTTACTTAGATTTTTTTAAATAGCTAAAAAATATATTAAATAAATATTTTTTCATCATATAATATAAATTATCTAAGTTTGAGATACTACAGAAATCATTTAAATTTATAATTTCAAATTTTGAAATAAAAATTTTGTTACAAACATTTATAAATATTTAATCTATTATATATTTATTTAAAGAATTAATCAAATTTTCATTCAAGGTTTTTATGTCTACATTAAATTAATTAATTAATTAATTGTCTATCCAAATATGATAAAAACACTAAACAAATAACTATTTGTAAAAATAAGAAATAAAAGTAAGCAAAAAATTGTAAATTCCTCAAAACCTTTTAGCCAAAATTTAGGGGTTTTGTGTTATGAAGCGTAAATTAGTAAATAAAAAATATAAATTTTAATTAAAAAAATCTTTTGAAAATATTCTCAACATTTGGATTTAAGTGTATGTTTTCAAAATAAAAAAGAAATTGATATAATTAGAGTAAAATGTAAGGAAAGTCATTGTATTTTACCCGATAATTTTTTTTCATTCATTTTCTCGACACCAAAAGTGAAAGTCACCCCTCTAAAACTAAAAAGATCAAAACTCCTGTAGAAAATTTGCTAAGTAATGACAGCTACATTGTTTTTTCCCACCAACCCAATTTGTTTTCCTTCCCAATAATTTTTTTTTATGTAGTCATTGTAATAATGGTAATTCTAGCCAATAAACTTAATTGATAAGGATATTTTAGAAAAAAATACCTATTTAATATAAATAATTAATTTAACTAGTTTTCTTAATCTATTTAAATTAGTCAACGGATTCTTATATTAAAAACTGGAAGTAATATAAACTATCTATTAATAATTGTGAAGCTCGACCCATGGATAGGAATGTATTTTGCCTTGTGGAGGGAGATCTAGACATTGTGGGACTCTAACGAGAAAGACTTTACTTGACTCATAACTCTATAATGTAATAACCAATTAACCATAAAGCTTAATAATTTTTTCCCATTCAATTTTTCTTCACCGCAAAAGTCAAAGCCTCCCCTCTGAAACTAAAAAGATCAAAGCTCCTGTGGAAAATTTCCCAAGTAATGACAGCTACCTTGTTCTTCCCCCACCAACGCAGTCTGTTTTCACCCCCAGTAATTTATTTTAATTGTTATAGACAAATATTTAAAACTTCGACATATCACTGTAAATTAAACAAGCTTAAGCATCAACACTCACTCGGTTACAACTCAAAATATGCACGTATCAATATTTCTGGTCCATGCACATGCAATTAATTCATAGTAAGACATAGAGATACTATGAATATAAACTTGTTATAAAATTTATATTTTATATTGATGAGAGTGGTTTTGATACTTTAAAATAAGTTGGTTTAATGTAAACATCTCAAGAAATTGCTAGGAAATAGTTAGTGAGTTGTTATGAATCCTTTTCTGTGATACCTTTTCTTTGCTCGAATTTCCTTCATTAAACTCTTTAAGCGTCTCCCTTATGAAACCAATAATTGGACAAAGGTATTTAGTTTCTTGATGACAAGAACTATTATTTTCCAATGATTTTTTTCTTTTTTCTTGAATACATGTTGTTTTGTTTCTGGCATTAAGGTCTCCGAAATTTTTTATTCTCCATAAATATTTTCTTATAGTAGTTGAATGGTGCTTTCCAAGAAACTGCATCAATTTGAAATTAGAGCGTAGATGATAGTTAATCCTGAAGCCTAGGACGGATACTTTCGTTTGACATGTGTAAATTAAATTAGAATGAAAATGGTCGTTCGTTAATGAATGTTCACCATGGAGATTTGGCTACTCATTTTTGAGGGACCAGATTATACTCTTTGCCATTTTTCCCACCAAGTTTTCTGAATAGAGTGAAAGTCAGAGTTGAGAAAAGTCTAGGGATGATTTTTATTTTTGCCAAAGGGGACGGGTGTGATCAACAAGAAACCATCATCATTCATAAGTGTAATTTATTTAAAATGAAATTTTAATTTACAAGTTGAAAATAAAAAAAATTTAGAATGTTGTTTCGTTCAAAATAACTAAGACACAATAGTTAAACAACAAATTTGGTGCATAATTAATAGTCCAAATATCTTTTTCTCTTTATCATCTGTGTAAGCCATTTATATCAACATAATCCGTGAAGATGTGAGGAGAGAATGGCCTAAAAATACATTAAAATAATGAAAAGATATTTTAATAATTCTACTCCAAAAAATATTTGTGTATGTCTGTGTGATAAAATGTTTGGTTAGAAAAGACAATATTTTTGTTGAAGCAAAATAATAATATCTTACAAGAGCACTGTATCCAACACCAGCAAAATTCTCAATATTATGAACTCCAAGAAAACATTGTCATTTATTTTCATTGAAATGATATCTTCTGATGACTTGTCTTCATCGGAAAAGCATACGAGTTATTAGTTAGTTATATTATTTTCGAAACTCTATGTATATAAAAGCCTATATCTAGTTATGTTATTTTTTCTAATATTTTATAAAATATCAAATTATGTGACTTAACTTATAGATTGTATTTTTAAGGATGCGTATGTAGTTATTTAAGTGATTGAATGATTTGAAATCATGTTATTTATCTCAAGCCGGCCAAAAAAAATATTTATCTCAAGCCGGCCAAAAAAATATTTATCTCAAAATGTTTCTTCTCATCTAATGTACATGTCGTTAATTCTAGACGTGGCTAAATCTTTCCCAACTGTCTATTAAGCTGTACAGTGAATAAAGAATCATGATTATTTACCTATGGTCTGCATATCGAATGCAGCTCAGTTCACAATATCCCCAGTTACCAGGGGATTTGGATATAACATATGAGCATATATATTTTAATTGTTCATTTAAAAGCTGAATAGTTTAAATTTTATTCTAAATTATTCTCAATATTTTAATGTCTTTTTGTTTTCACACCAAATGTACAAATAAGCATAATTTTCATAAATTATGATTTATTTAAAGTGAAACTTTAATGTACAATATATATATTTATATCCTACGTAAAGGTAAGATTACTACAGCTTTGTCGTCACTTAGTTTAGTCTAATATAATTTACGATAGCCGTGAAGCTTCTTGGAAAATCATTGATGGAATATAATTTGCCTTTTTAAATTTATTTGAGGAAGATTTCTACATTGAGTGGGGCAAAAAGAGGAAGACTTTAATTGACTCGTAATTTTATAGAGTAATATAACAACCATAACAATGAACTCTATAAAAATTCTACCATCCACTATTTATACCTCTCAAAATCTCATGAGCTAAGAACAACAAGCAAAAAGAAACCATAGTTATCCAAGAACCGTGTGTTAATCCACTCTAGTTGTTTCACTTTTGAACTTGTATTGAAGCTATTTCGTCACTGTGATGGGCTGTTTGTTCAAATTTTGTTATGCATTATTGACATTGCTGTTGTTGTTGCATACAAGGCTCGGTTTGGCCACTGATGGTGAAGCATTGAAGAAGTGCATTGAAAAGGAGAGGAAAGCTCTTCTATTGTTCAAACAAGGCATCTACACTGACTCTGGTATGCTATCCATAGGGAGGGACAGAGATGATGAAGATTGTTGCAACTGGAAAGGAGTTCATTGTAGCAACCAAACAGGTCACATTCAAATCCTTGATCTCCACGATTCAGGTCCACTTTATATGTCTGGTACCATTAATATTATGTTGTTGAGTGAGTTGCATGATCTGAAACATTTGGATCTCAGTGACAATAATTTCTATCAAAGTGACATCCCTCAGTCCATAGAGTCATTCACCAACTTAAGATATCTCAACCTCTCTTATTCTCTTTTAGTTGGGCGTATTCCCAATCAACTGGGAAAGCTTTCAAACTTACGGTATGTTGATCTAAATAACAATTACTTGGATAAGGCTATCCCTTGGCAACTTGGAAATCCTTCCAAGTTGTAGTACCTTAATCTTGGAGGAAATTATCTTGTTAGAGTGATTCCTTATCAACTTGGGAATCTATCCATGTTGCACACACTGCAGCTTGGTTACAATATGAATCTCACAGTAGACGACAAAAACAATGGTGATGCAGAGTGGATATCAAAGCTCTCTTTATTAACAAATCTTGACTTGAGTAATGTGAGTGATGTTGGCGATTCTCAGATGTGGCTGCACATGATTGGTAAACTTGTGCCGAAACAAACAGAATTAAGACTGAGATGATGTGGCATTTCTAATGCCTATAACCTTTTGTCTTCTTCTCCTCACAACTATTCTTATTCTCTTGTCACCCTTGATCTCTCTTATAATAACTTGAACTCATCGTTGTTTCAATGGCCCTTTAACTTCAGCTCCAATCTTTACAGCTTTATTTGAGAAATTGTAGTCTTTCATCTCATAATCTCTACTTTCTATCTTCTCATTTTCATTTTTCTTCCCTCATTGTTCTTGATCTCTCTTATAATAACTTGACATCAGTAATGATGTTGAACTTTGGCTCAAATCTTCAAGCACTTATTTAAGCAATTGTAGCCTTACATCAAATAATCTTATCCTGACATCTTTCAATCCCAACCTTCTCCTATCCATCTTGATCTATCTCAAAATCAGTTGATATCATCAACCATATTCTATTGGATTTCTAACTTCACCTTTAATCTTCATGAAGTGCACCTCAGTGATAACTTCCTTGGCAATTTCATTCCAGATGGTTTTGGAAACATAATGAAGTCTCTTGAAGTTCTTAATCTCTCCTATAACCATCTCCAAGGTGAAGTCCCAACATTACTAGGGAATATATGCACATTGAACAGCTTAACACTAAGCTACAATAACTTTAGTAGGGACCTTCCAAGGTTCATTTCTAATATATCATGGTGCCATAGACATTCATTAAAAATTTTAGATTTAGGAGGAAATCGATTAAAAGGCATGTTACCTAATCTTTCAAGTTTTTCCTTTTTGCAAGTTTTGGATCTCTCTGCTAACCAACTAGAAGGAAAAATACCTGAAAGCATTGGATTGATGTCTCAATTGGACAGTTTGTATTTACATGGGAATAATTTGGGAGGCATAATCACCAAATCACATTTCAAAAATGTTTCTAACTTGTTGGTCTTATCACTGTCTCACAATCCATTGAGCTTGGAAATCAGCACCAGTTGGATTCCTTCTTTTTAGTTACAAGTTATGGATATGGCTTCTTGCATGATAGGTCCTAATTTTCCAACTTGGCTTCGTAATCAACATCAATTACTGTATTTGGATATCTCTAATGGCAGGCTTTCAGGTATTGTGCTAGAATGGTTTTGGCCACTGTTAAAAAACATGTATTACATTAACATCTCATTCAACAATTTTTCTGGTGAAATCTCAAATTTACCATTGACGTTCAATTATCAGCCAATAATTATTTTGAATTCAAATAACTTTAAAGGTGCAATTCCATCATTTCTTTGGAAAGCATCAAAACTTCATCTTTCCAAAAATAGATTCTCAAATTTGATTCCGCTTGTCTGTGGGCAAATTGAGGATGGAGGCATTGTCATTTTAGACATATCACACAATCAATTAAAAGGGCACATACCTAATTGTTAGAGCCAACTAAATGCGTTGGAGTTTGTTGATTTGAGCAACAATAATTTATTAGGAGAAATCCCATCATCTTTAGGACTCCTTGTGAATATAGAGGCTTTGATTTTGAGCAATAATAGTTTGACTGGAGAACTTCCTTTCTCTTTGGTGAATTGCTCTAAGTTATTGTTGTTGGATGTGTTAGAGAATAAGTTGTTTGGTCCAATTCCTTCATGGATTGGGAAAAGCCTTAGGCAGTTAAGAAGTTCTAAGCTTGCGGATGAACCATTTAAATGGTAGTTTACTTGTGCATCTTTGTCACTCAACGCAGATTTGGCTTTTGGACCATGTTATCAAATGAAATTCCATATTGTCTTCAAGATTTTGTTGTTATGGCGCAAAAGGACGTCAACCTAACTAATAGTGGCCACACATATACAATCAATTGGACAACCTGTCTCGGTCTTAGTGAATCTTTTGAATTCTATATAAGCTTAGCATGGAAAGGTGAGGATTAGGTGTTTAAGAGGCCATAATTTTTTCTTAAAGGCATTGATCTCTCTAGCAATGCTTTAATAGGAAAAATACCAAACCAACTCTTTTCTTTGTTGGGATTGGCTTCCCTATATTTATCAAGAAACCAGCTAAGTGGAGAGATACCTATAAAGATCAATGTTCAAAAAATCGGCTGGTCAATGTTCAAAAAACCAGACTGGACCGGCCGGTTCAAACCGGAAACCAGTGAATTGGCTATTTGTCTGGTTTGGTTCACCTATTAAACCGAGAAGAATCTAAACCAGTGGTGAACTGGTTAAACTAGTGTGACCCGGTCAAAACCCGGGTAACCGTTGGGTTTGGTGGGTTACTCGGTTCACTTTGTGGGGGGAGAAAAAAACACAAAGCTCAAAAAAGAAGAAAGGGAGTTAGTGAGTCACCAGAAAAGAAAAGGAGAGGAGGAAGAGAAGGAAGTTTGAGAAGGAGAAAGAAGTACTCTGATGAGGATCTACGCAGCTAGAAAGCCATGAATCAAGTACTCCAAGCAAAAGTTGATGAAGAAGTTCCATGTTGGTTCAAACAAGAAAAATGCCTCGGTACTTAACGTGAAGAAGCTAGATGAAAAAACCAGATCCACTGCTCTAGAGAAGATATTGACAGAGGTAAGGGTAGCTATAGAAAAGGCTAGATCAGAGAAGATGAAGCAGGCAGATCGTGCAAATGCATATCAATACACTCAGGAGAATAAAATGGGCTCTGGGCATGAAACTCAGGAAAAAAAGTTGTGGTTTTCTAATGTGAATCACGGAATTGGGATGATAAACTCATGGAACAAGAAAAGAGGAAGGCTGAAGCAATGATGGCTAATCTGTAGCTATGAGCCTATGACATGTCTTGCATCATTTTAGGTTTTTAATTATTATTATTTTGAAAGTGCAGCACGTGATCTATGATCTCTCCTCCTCTAATCCTTTACATAAAAATAAAATATTAATATGACATGTTCTTCTATGAATGTATTCGTTTTTTTGTAATGAGTAATATTTTTACTATTTAATATGGTAATTTGTAAATATTATTTTATTTTTAATTAAAACCGGTTCAAATCCGGCTCAACCCCGATCTGACCCATTAACCCTTAACCCATTGTCCTGACCGGTTTAGTGACTGGTTCGATTTTTTGTACATGGATGAAGATTGGCAATCTGGAATCTCCAGAATTTCTCGATTTGTCAAACAATAAATTATCAGGCCCAATTCCTCCAAGCCTTGTTCATATTGATCGTCTTGGTGTACTAGACTTGTCAAACAATAGTCTCTCCAGAAAAATCTTAACAGGAACAGAGTTGCAAAGCTTTAATGCGTCATATTATGAAGGAAACCTTGATCTTTGTGTATTGCCACTGAACAAAAAGTGCCCAGAAGATAATATGTTGCCACCTCAAGAAGCTAATTAGGATGAAGAAAAAGATGCCTCATTGTTCTCTCAAGAATTTTACTTGAGCATGGGATTGGGATTCCCTGTTGGATTCTGGGCCTTTATGGAGCTGTTTCTCTTCAACCGAGCTTGGAGACAAGCCTACTACATGTTTGTGAACACAGTAACGGATGAAGTCTATGTCATGGTTGCAGTTTATGTGCTTAAATACCTCACCATCAGAGACTAGCCACAAGGTAATGATTTATATTTTTCCTCTTGCTGTTCTTATAATAACCATGTGATAGGAAACTACTAGAGTTGATATGTTAATATAGACAAACATTTTTAACTTATTACTGATGCTCAAATAAAAATCGCACTTGGACATTGTATAAGTGTTTTTAAGCCATAACATTTAGGCTTTCAACTAATTTATGGGAAAACTAAGATAACAAAAATAAAGTAATCTTACCTATAGAATTACTTGGGAATGCTTAACATGCTACTCTGTTCCTTACAGGATCTATTCCTCCTACAGTTCGGCATCAAATGAAGTCATGATCCAAGTAATGATGCTTAGAGAGCCTTGCATTCTTTGTTTTAGGAAGCTTACAGAAAACAAAAATATAAAGTGGCATAGATAAACATAGCTTATAGATTGTGTTTAGTAATCAAAGTCTATGTTTGGGTTGATTTGTATGTTATAATAATTACTGGCTACAATAAAAACCCCTTGCTTTGTGCCCGGCGCTAGGACATGGGACATTTTAATTTGAATCGGGACAAATGATCTTGTGCTTTCTCTCTTTCTTTTCGGTTGTTTTATTTTTTATATTTTAAATTATATCCGAGAATAAACTTATACTGTATTTCATAGGAATTTTATGATACATTACTATAGTTATAAAGACAGAAAAACATTTTTCTGACGTAATTACTTTTTCTTAAAAGATTTCTAGGTTAACGTATATAAAGAGATTACATTTATTTGTTAACAATCACATGAGAGCCCATCGTCATTAAAAGAAAAGGACTGAAAATAATTTATTTATTACTTATTTTATACTGTTTCCCCTTTCCGCCGACCCGGAAGAATTTTAATAAAAGAACTCAAACAAAAAGCAACCAAAAAGTGTCTAATATTTTTAAATATAAATCCATGGCTTTTGAATATAAATCCAAGGATTGTGGTCCTTTTTAGGGCTGTTGCTCTTCGACCAAACTTGGAGACAAGCCTATTAGAGGTTTGTAAACACAGCAACAGACAAAATCCATATCATGGTTATAGTTTATGGGTCCGTTTGGATTAGCGATTGGAAAAGTAACTTATTATCAATTTGACTTTTAAAAAAGTAATGTTGGATAAAAGTTAAATTAGATAAGCTGAATTGTGTTTGGATTGGAGTTAAGAAAAGTTAGTTTGTAAAAGTGATATTGATAAAAAATTGTTTGAATTATAATTGAGTAAAATTAAGTTTGGTTATAAAATGACCAAAATGGGTATGAGTTTTAATAAATAATGAAACATAATTAAAAAAATGATTTCACATAATATAATGAAATTAAAATAACTTAATATGAAGAAGTCAGATTTAATGAGTGAATTAAATTTTAAAACCTTAGAGAAATCACAAAAAATATTTTAAATATAAAGTGAAACATGAAAAAAAAAAAGAATTGATATAATATATTGAAGAAGTAAAATTTAATGAGTGAATTAAATTTGAAAACTTTAGAGAAATAATAAAAAAATATTTTAAATATAAATTAAAATATGATTAAAAAAATAAACTGACATAATACAATGAATTTAAATTAATTTAATATGAAAAATTGAAATTTAACGAGTGAATTAAATAACAGTCCCAAAGTTTGGGGTCTTCCAATACTTTTTAATAAAAATGTACAGAAGTTTAAAAAATAGCATAACTCAATGATGCGGATACCTACAGTTAAGTAAATGTAAAAATGGGCTCTAATTTTATAATATACATATTGATTTTTTTAAAAAAAAAATATATTGTACCTAAATTATAATACGGAAATAAAGGGTCAGTTAATTTAATTTCTCTTATTACTATTTGTAGGGATACAAATGTTTGATAAATGTATTGCGGTGAAGGCATTTTATAGAGATTTATTAAAATCAAATTTGCTAGAGGAAGGTCAACTAGATTTACTTACTCTTTTCGCCCCTAATTAACATCGTATTTGCCATTCAAAGCTCATAACAAAAACTGAAAATTGAAAAATAAAAAAGAACACTTCAGAACAAATAGAGTTTCATGGGTGTCGTCCTTTCAGTCATCTTCTTTATCTTTGCCTCTGCACTCATCTTCCTCATCTTCCTCATAATTAAACGTGTTTTTCTCCATCCATTCTTCACTTTCTGCACTATTGCTTCTTTTTTCATTCGTTCCTTATTCACCTCTGCAATTCAGTTTTTTTCTTTTTTATCACACCAATCATATGCTTTTTTGAATCAACAATCTAAAAAAATTTACTGTCGTCAAGAGAGGCAATACACCAAGATCAGTCAATATGATAAAGACAAATTGAAATCAGTCACTGATGATAATTTCTTAGCAATTCATAAGAAAAATCCACAAAATCAAGAAAACTAAAAAGAAGAAACAGGGGGGGAAGGAATTAAATGCAATTGAAGTGAATTGAAAAATTTTGTATCTACCCGTGTTCGTTCATTTTCCAGTGATCAGGATTGTCTAGGTCCGACAGAATCGAACCCAGTCTTCTTCGATTGCCACGAGGTCGTGTAATAGCTCTTGATATCGTTGCAAAACCATTTCCTTGGTAGCTCCAGGGATTTCCTCGGCGATCCTCAAAAAATATTCAAAGACCCCAAACATTTTTATTAAAAAATATTCAAAGACCCTAAACGGAGCTCATGACGACCAACGACAGAGCTTCTGGCAAGGAGGCGACGGAGCTCGTTGGGTGGCAGAAGGGACAGGTCATGGGAAATGGGAGCTCTGGTCAAGAAAATACGAAAGTGGATGGGGGAATAATGGCAGAGAAAAAAAATAAAAGGGGAATGATTTCTAGTACATTACAGCTCAGAACAAACTCTTCAAATAAGCTCCTCTTAGGAGCTTATTTTGAAACGCTTAGTCACGCAACTTATCAACCACAAGCCCAATTACACACAAGCCCTCCCAAATATGATATAATTTTCCAATCGGGCTTTTGCCCAAAATAAGTAGTTTATGGACCACTTTAAGCCCTGCCAAACAGGCACTACGTGGTTAAATGCCTCATCATCAGAGATTAGTCATGAGGTAATGATTTATATCTTTCCTCTTGCTGTTCTTACTTCCATTCAACTCTTACTTATAATAATCACGTGATAGTAAATTACTAGAGTCTATATGTTAATGTAGACAAACATTTCTAACTTAGTAATGATGGTCAAATAAAAATCACAGTTGGACACTGTATAGATATTTTTACGCTATAATATTTTAGGCTTTCGACTAACTTATGGGAAAACTAAGATAACAACAATCAAAAAAATCTTATCTATAGAATTACTAGGGAATGCTTAGCATGCTACTTTGTTTTTTCACAGGGTTTGTTTCTCCTGTAGATCGGCATTGGACGAAGTTATGATCCAAGTAATGATTGTTTGTTGCACGAATTTTGAAATATATTGTACTTCTAATAATATTCTCTTCTAGCATTTAATTGAACTAGTATGTCTTAGCCATTGCCTTTCAAGTCTTATCTGTTGTGTACTAAGTGAGGATAAACAAGTCACTGTCTTTTAAGTCTTATCTGTTGTATACTAATTGAGGATATACATAGCTTGATGCTTGTATGATTGCCCTATTTACGAAGTTAATATATGTCGGCATAATTCAAAATATAATTCTAGCATATCTACCATTATAAGTTTTGAAATGATTTTTTTTTTTTTGAATTATCCGTATGAAAAGATTATCTGTTGGCTTTTTATTGATATGATTTACTGAAGCAATTGATGAAACAGTTCTGCTGATGATCAATGCTGGCAAAAAAAAAAAAAAAGTTCTGCCGATCAAGAACAAAATCTGAAGTCCATAATTTCATGAAGTAGAACTTATACATTGATTTGATTGAGTTATTGCAAAGCATTGAAGATAGATATTTGTTATTGTTGAACAAATTGGCGCATCCAAAGGAAGGTCTTGTCCTGCAGTCATGGGCTGCGATTGAAGCTATATACAGTATTTAACAAATTTTGAGGAACGAAGACATAGGACAATGAAGTTAAATATTTCGAAGGCGTTGTGTTTTAATGTGTAGATTATTCTGCGTGAGCTCTCTTTTGTAATTAAGATACCTCTTTCTTGGAACCAATTTTGGTACTCATCATTTCGATGAGTATTCTAAACTCATCAGATCTAGACTGTTCATATTTTATTTGAATGGTCCAGATTTGATTTCTTCGTTATTTTTATTTTTTCAAAATAATTATTTTAATATGCATAGAATCTAAAATAAAATAATCTTTTAATTATCATTCTTTCAAAGAATAAATTTTTTATTTAAAAATAATTAATTAAAGATTTTAAATCTGAATTATTTAAATCAAATATAAATGGTACAGATCTAATGAGTTTAGAGCGCTCATAAGATGATAAGTAGTGAAACTGGTTCTCTCTTCCTCTGCTTAAACCGCGTATCTGGGGAGGAAAGTTGTAAAACTTGGGATCTAGATATGCTGGAGAGTCTTGTATTCTATGCTTTAGGAAGCTTAGAAAAGACGGAAATAAAAAGTGGTAAACATAAACCTACCTAATAAATTGTTTTTAGTAATCTGTGTCTATGTTTGGGTTGCTTTGTGTGTTATAATTATAATAAAAATCCCTTGCTTTGTGCTTAGGACATATTAATTTGAAGTAGGATAAATGATCTTGTGTTTTCTCTCTTTCTTTTCAGCTGTTTTATTTCTTATATTTTAAATTGTATTCAAGAATAAACTTATACTGTATTTCATAGGAGTTTTATGATACATTACAATAGTTGTAAAAACAAAAAACTATTTTTGTGACGTAATTACTTTTTTCTAGATTTCTAGCTTGGTTAAGACATATCAAGAGATTACCTTTCTCTCTCTCTCTCTCTGTTTTTTTTTCCCAATCGCATGAGAGCCTATCATCATTAAAGGAAAAGTGCTGAAAATGAGTTATTTATTGCTTATTTTATGCTGTTTTCCATTTTCGTCGACCCAGAAGAATTTTAATAAGAGAACTCAAACAAGAAACAACCAAAAAGTGTATAATATTTTTAAACATAAATCTGTGCATGGCTGTTAGTTACCGTACTTATATTTTTGAGAAATTTTTCAACGTATTTTAATTTGAGGTTTTGTTTAAGTTAGTAAAATTAGAGTGAAGAAAAAGCTATCGGCTGGGAGGAAGCATTATAGTTTAATGTCTTGGTCAAACTCAAAAATATTATTCTCCTCATTGGTCCCTTCCCGATGAGATGATAAATAGGAAAAAAAAACATGAAAATGTATAATTTCCTTCAGGTTAGCTGCTGCTGCATCATAAATAATTGTCGTTGTAAACATTTGACATTACTCATAAACACCACACCTTACGACTCCAAATTAATATTCTTTATTCAATATGTCGGCATTTTATTATTGATGGAAGATTGATATCTTATCTTATCTTATATTCACAATTAAAAGAAAAGAAAAGAAAAGAAAAGTTTGTTTACGAATGTTGAAAATTGAAGGAAGTTGAGAAT
Source organism: Neltuma alba (assembly GCF_004799145.2). NCBI lineage: Eukaryota > Viridiplantae > Streptophyta > Magnoliopsida > Fabales > Fabaceae > Neltuma > Neltuma alba. Next base: position 216,994 of record NW_021632867.1, on the reverse strand, counting down.
AATTGAATGATTTAACGACCGCAACTGGTAAATGAAGACGTTATGGGTTTACTGGATCTTAGAAGGATAGTTCTGGTTTTCTAGCTAATGGTCTTCGGCCCAATGGTTGACAATTGGGTAACCCAGTAACAATTCAGTCTTTTAGAATATCCAATATGTATCTGACAAAAAGAAAAAGAATGTCCAATTATGTAATTTCCTGTACTTTATAGGCACTTGAGAACTCAGGCTTCCATTAGGGTCTCTTTCAAAATGCCAAAAGTGGAGTGATTCATTTATTTTGAGTCACAATTAGATTCTTTTCCCCCCTCTTATTCGACGAATAAAAGAGATAATATCTTGGAAAATGCTTAAAATTATACTGATTTTTCTGCTAAATCTTATGTTGATGACATAGAACAGTCTAATGAGATCTGCAGAGAGAGATTATATTGAATCGAAAGAATAAAAAGAAATTACAGAGCATGAGAGAAGTGTTATGATAAGGGTGAAATGTTGTATAGACCTTATAGTTTATATGCATTTATATTGTTTCTTTTCCAAACACTTGCACAAAATTATTGTCAAAATTGAAGTAGATCAATATATAAATAAGAGTAGATTGAAAAATTAAACCATAATATGGCGGTCCGAATTGCTACAGAAACTCCACATCTTTTCCAATATGCAAATTTCGTCTTTGTACGGCGCGGAATAATCTTTAATTAGTCTGCATAGAAGTTTGACTAATTAACGCAGGTTTAGTACATCTTGTATGTTGACACAAAAAAGAAGAAGAAGGAGGAGAAGGAGAAGAAGAAGCAAATCTATCACTTTTTCAGGTTTATAGATTTTAATTAGGCCTTCGTTGCTTAGCCCAAACGAAACTCCGACACTAATAAAGTCTCTTTTGTCTTTATAACGTGTAATAAACTCTTGATTAGTCCTATCAAACAAAACTGGGCCATTAACGACTTGTTTGGATTAACATTTTTAAAAATATATTTTATTTAACTGACTTTTGCAAATTGAAATTGAGATAAAAGTTTATTAATATAGCGTATTCTATGTTTAAATAGGTTTTTGCCCAAAAACAAATCAGTTGAACATAAACTAATTTGAATGACACAAAAAAAAATCAGAAATCAGAAAAAATTGCTTCAATTTTATGATTTTTTCCCCCAAAAATCTTTTTTTTTTTAAAAAAAAAGCTATCTGAAGCCTACATTTTTCATTCAATTCACTTTTTTTTCCCCTTGTTCCAATTGATTTTTAAGCCTTCCTAGTTATAGTACAAACACACATTAAAATGTTCTATAGTACTGTTATCCTGTGACAGACAAGTAATTATATTCCAAACACCACAGCTTTCCAAGTCTATAGTCAAGTCAACACATATAGCATAACGCAAAATTATTGATATTAACGATCTTCGGCTTTTTTAAGTTTATGGACATTGTCATTATTAATATTACTTCAATGAAAACGTGAGTCTCTTTTTCAGCAAGCAAACAGGTCATGTTCAAATTCTTAATCTTCGTAGTTTAGACTCACTTATTTTGAGAGGCACAATTAATATTACTTTATTAACAAATCGTGCCTTGAGTGAAGTGAGTGATGTTAGCAACTCTAAGATGCGGCTGCAGTTGACGATGTGACATTTCTTATGACCATAACCTTCCTCTGTCTACTTCTCCTTCCAACCATTCTTCTTCTGATGTCACCCTTAATCTCTTTGTTAATAACTTGAACGCATCATCATTTTAATGGCCCTTCAACTTCTGTTCCAACCTTCAACAGTTCTATCAACAAAATTGCAACTTTTCATCCCATAATCTTCACTTTTTATCTTCTCATTTTTATTTTTCTTCTCTCATGACCTTGATCTCTTCTATAATAATTTCACGTCAGTAATCACCTTTAACTTTGGTTTGAATCTTCAAGAGCTTTATTTGATAGCCTTTCATCAAATAATCTTATCTTTACATCTTTCAATCCCAACCTTTCCTCTCTTGTCCATTTTTATCTCTATGATAATCATTTAACATCATCAATCATATTCTATTAGATTTCCATCCTCACCTTTCGATCTGCACCTCAGTGATAACTTGTTTAGTGGTTCCATTCCATACATTTCAGTTGTCACAATTTGCGCACATTCTAATATATTAAAACCAGATCCATTATTAGAAAGAATTGGGGTTGTAAGGATATCAAATTAGTTAAGGGAAAATTGCAATCAAATTCCAAAGAAAAAAATTAATTACTAAAAAATCTCAATAATAACCTAAACAACTTATAATGACTAGTTTCAGAGTAGAAACTGACAACTTTTAACTTGTTATTAAAATTTGTTGGTAGTTATTTTGCTTTCTTGAAACTTTATTATAATTTTCCCATTGATTAATTATATACATGGCGCCTCGATACCCACGAAGCCTTTTTGCCACTGATCCTGGGACCATGCGAGGGAACAAGATCGTCGATCATGCGTGAAATTTTGATTCCCCTCTATGGTTGTTTCTAGGTAATAATTTCCTTGTCAAAAAATTTGGCCATTTTGTGGGAAGCATCTTAGAATAATACTACTCTAATCTTTAATGAATTAATTCGACATTCAATTTTGTCTTAAATAAAAGACTCCGATCTATTTTGGTTATTATATTTATTTATTTATTTAAAAAGTAGTTCTTATAATAGTAGCACATATTAAATAATTCTAACAAATACATATGATTAGTAAAGATATTTTAGGAAAGAGAACACTTATTTATTACAAATAACTAAAATTTTTTAATCTATTCAAATTAGTCAACTAACTTTTATATTGATTAGGATAAGAAGTTATTATTAAAGTACAATGATGAGAACTCTCACATATGAAAGTATCAAAATAATGGACTGGGGCTGGCTACGGTTATTAACGTCAAATTTCTTTTTTCCCCCCAACAATATGACGATTGATGACGCAGGCAAATGTCCTGCGCATATATCTTAATTGTAGTTATCTCTATATAGTTGATTCTTACTCATAGTCTCTAGCGAATAAGAATATATAACAATTGCAGATTGGCTTATGGATATTTTAATATAAAGCTGAAAAATATTGTAAGTAATAATTAACAACTACGTTATATTGTACCTCAAAGCATTGTAAAAGGTCTATCTTGTCCTCTAGAATAGTCATGCCTCTGTGTAAAGATATAAGGAACACGTATTGTAAGTGTCTGAAACTATTTTTGCATACGACCACGCGTTGGTACTTGTAAAGCCTGGCTGATGAAATCTACTTGAACCAAGAAGAAAAGGTGAAGCAATAATGGAATGTTAATTTTCACATAGCGCGTTTTAATGAACAAATTGTGTGTGTGTGAGAGAGATGATTTAAAGAACCATCAAAGACCAATGAAAAAAGAAAAAGGTTTTAAGCGGTTTTTAAAAGGTAAATTTAAACTACAATTTAATACATGTCGTTAGAGAAAATATAAATAAATAATTTGAAGTGCAAATATGTTTTATGATGACCATCAAGCATTTTTAGATACAAATTCAAATTAATTTTGATCAAGAAAATATAGATAAATACTATGAAGTACAAATACGAATATATTGCATTATTAATAAAAAAATCTATAGATATTAACCCAAAAAAAAAAACACCAAAGATGATGGGAAAATAGGAAGAAGTTGTGAGCTTATTGGGACTGAAGGAGAATAACTATATATGGGCTTGGATTAGGGTCACATTGACGTCAACATAGCTTGAGAGGAATAACCCGGTACACACTTTCTGTTTATATTTATATTCTGTCATTTGTAAATGATCAAAATGGGTTTCCATCATATTTGTAGTTAATATTCCTTTCCCCTTAATCTTCCTAATACTGAGAACATAATTTATCAAGAACTTGTCTAAAGTTTTACATATAAGATTTATTTAATTATAACATATATTACCTGATCTTTATAAAATACTTATCTGATCATTAGATTATATATCAATTCATAAATAAGATAAATTAGTTTTAAAAAAATAATAAATATAAATAGTTTAAAGTAATTTAATATGCAAAGGCACATATAGTCATGGAAACGGAAGATTCTTTACTTTATTGACATGGCAGGATCAGTAAGTCTAATGTCCTCCCACTCCCAGCAAAGTCCAACAGACCTATATCTGATCCCCGCGGGGGAAACCCCTCCGATCAGTAGTAAAATCAAATCACAGGCTGAAACATAAATATTGACAAGAGAGTGCCTTGTTTAGTTTATATTAGACCAAAAAAAAAAACAAAATCAATGCATGTAAACTGAGGAATGTGGTGTCATTAAGATGTAGAAAACTCCAATTTTTGAGAGGTCTTAATCAAGTGTTTTGAAACGCGCAAGTATGCATAATAAAAGTTGACACTTGAGAGCTACTAGCAGAGAAAAACGTGACAACAACCAGATCGAATTGATACGAAATTCTCATAACAAAAAATGATATGCGATACTTCACCTGAAAAAACTTTGACAAACGCAAGGGGGATGGCAGGGGAGGTGATTTTGTTGCCTTTTGTTGATCTCCATTTGAAGAGTTCGCTGCCATTGTCCAAACCTCTAAAATTCAATTCCTGCACGAATTTGCGAGATGTCAATTCCTTACACTCGTTATATCTGAGTATTTCGACACCAACATCAAACGGATCGTGAAAATTTTACGAGTCAATCAACTGACTTAAAACAATTCAACGCAGAGTTAATGGCTCAGACATAGCGAAGAGCGACTTCGGCGACAAGCAGAATAAGAGAAAGAGAAAGCTGGTGATAGACCTGACCTGGCGTTTAAGCAAAGGTCAACCAAAATCCCCAACCACTGTTGTGATCCAAACAACCATGACCAGCGATCCATTATATAGAATAAGAGGTATCCGGAAAATTAAGGGCTTGTTTGGTTTTTTGTTTTGAAAAAAAAAATTTGTTTTTAAAAACAGAAAAACAAAAAAACTTGTTTGGTAAGTTGTTTTTAGTTGATTGTTTTAAAAAATAAAAAAACAATAACTTGTTTTTAAAAACTAAAAAACCAAAACAACTTTTACATGTTTTTCTTCTTTTTTTTTTGTGTTTTTTATTTTTTGTTTTGAAAGGTCTTGAGAAATCTTCTTCTCTTCTTACCTACTATCAACTATTTATTATTGCCAATGATAACTATCACCTACCAAGTGTGGTTTTTTATGGGTTTTTTTTTTCAAACATAATTTTTTAAAATTATTATCTAAACAAATTCTTTTGTTTTTTGTTTTCAAAATTTGTTCTAAAAAACAATTTTATAAAATTGTTTTGAGAACAAGAAAACAAAGAAAAAAACAAACAAGCCCAAATGTCTCCCAACAAACGCTGAACTAATTTGAAAAAGCTACCCGAAAAATGAAGAATTAACTTAATTCGACTTCGGAGGCTTCGAATTCATGAAAAGGAGAAGACCATTACCATGAAAGTGGCAACGACAGACAGCAAAAAAAAGAATGAGATGTTACTTCGACAAATGACGACAATGGTGATCAATCTAGTGGTTCTACACATAAAAAGTAAGTTGGTTATTAGAATTTTATGCTAAATCAAGTGACCTCAAAAAACTAGATGCAGAGTCAATAATGGTTCAGGAATAGTGAAGAAAAAATTAAGAAACAGGAAGAAGAAATTTCAAACCACCATTGGACCATCCTAGTGATAAATCTTTGATCGCCTTGGGCACAGTTGATTACCTATTTGGTTGGGTGCAGAATATGAGTGCAGCGTTTTGGAAAAGATAATTTAAGGAGAAAAAGTGACGAGGATTGAGATCCGGAGAAGGGCAGATTGAGAAGCCATAACACGCTTAGGGACAGATTAAATTTAAGGATTGTAGAAAAGCTGATTCTGTTGGAGGGACGAAGGTTGCTTGAGTTCGAGTCTCCGGTGTCTTATCGCTCTACAAAAACAGACTAACACGACTACATGTGCCACTACTGCGCGGGTTGTGTTGAACGATACCTTGCTGACGGTTGCCACGTCATTTGGATAAGACCTTACTGTGCTAAATTAATAAATTATTTTACTACTTTTGGCCCTTAATATAAGATCTAATTAACTAATTTGAATAAATTAAATAAATTAGTTAAGTTAGTTATTTAAAATAAACAGGTGTTATTTTTTCTAAAATATCTTTGCTAGTTAAGTATATTGGTTACAACCATGGAAAAAAAACCGGACCGGACCGGCCGATTCAACCGGTGAACCGGTGAACCGGCCTGTTGTCCGGTTCGGAATAAGACAAGAACCGGCCAGGGGTTAAACCGGTGGTGAACCGGTTGAGCTGGTATGAACCGGTGTAAAACCGGGTAAACCGCCGGTTTAGGTGATTCAGCCAGTTCAGAACCATTTCCCCCTCCAGAGACCCAAAACGACGGCGTTTTATTAAAAAAAAAAAAAACTTCGAACCCAGACCAGCTCGACCTCGACCGCCCAACCCGTCTCCTTTGGTCCTTCCTCATTCGGTCTCCAAAATGGCAAAACCATCTCGGCAGCTCCTTCCTGATCCTCAGTCCCAGCCGCCATCGCCGTGTGCTCAGTGAACCTCGCCGCCGTCGCCGTGTGCTCGCTGTCCCGTCTCGGTACCAGCTCGCTGAATCTCGCCGCCGTCACCTCACTGAATCTCCCAGCTTAGCTCACTGAAGCTTGCACCGTCGCCGCGTCGTCCCCTGCCTCGCCTGAAGCTGGTCGGTGCCCTGCCTGAAGCTGCTCGTCCTGCCATCGCCTCGCCTGAAGCTGCTCGTCCAGACTCCCAATTTCGTTTGACTCGGTTTGAGCTCTCTGTCTCTGTCTCTCTGATCTCTCGGCCACTCTTATTTTCGTTTGAACTTGGATTAAGGGTGATAATCTATTAAATTTCTGGTTTGATTTTTCGTTTGAGTTTGGATTCTCTGCCTGTCTGTCATTTTTGAGTTTGGATTCTCTGCCTGTCTCTTTGATCTCTCGGCCACTCTTATAAAATTGTTGAGAATTGTTGATTCAGATGAGAAGCCTTCATTGCCTTATGTTTATGAAGGCATGCGAAGGGCGAAAATGGCAATTAAGGAGATGTTTAAGAAGAACAAGGAGCTGTATAAGCCCTACACAACAATCATTCAAACTCGATGAGACAAGCATTTAAAGACCAATCTTCATGCAGCATCATATTTGCTGAATCCTGCAATCACATATGCTCCAGACTGCTCTATCAAGTCAAAGTTAATGATGGCTTTAATTGATGTGGTGGAGTCTTACTCAAACGAAGAGGTTGATGGCTTCTTGGTAATGAAACAAGCAACTACTTATCGTGAAGCCAAAGAATCTTTCAGTAGACCATCATGTCAAAAAGCAGCACAGAAACTTGACCCTTGTAAGTGTTTTATTTAATAGCTAATAGTATATTTATGGTCATTCACTAATTTTATATTTCATATTTTCATGATTTAGATGAATGGTGGACATATTATGGATGTTCAGTGCCAGAATTGCAACGTGTTGCGATGCGCATTCTTAGTCAAACTTCTTCTTCTTCTAGCTGTGAAAGGAATTGGAGTTTATTTGAACGCATTCATACAAAAAGAAGAAATAGACTGGAGTACAAAAGGCTAAATGATTTAGTTTTCACAAACTATAACTTGCGATTAAAGTATAGGTAATTTTATAAGTTATGAACATTTTTATTTTGATATGAATTTACATCTAATTAAAATTTTATTTGTCAGGAGTACATTGAAGAAGCAGAAGGCAAGCTATGATCCTATTGACTTTGAAAACATTGATTTGGTGGACTTTTGGGTGACTGAAGAAGATCCTGTTCCAGAGTTTGATGATGGAGATGTGGCAACATTTGAAAGTGTTGTCAACAATGAAGACATTTCAAATTTGACAACTCCTGGGAGGGATAATGAAGGTATTATTGTCTTAGTCTCTTAGAATTTTATAAATATTTTTATTTTAATATTGATTTACATACATTTAATTGACACTTTATTATTGTCTTATTTAGGTGGTGATGATGATATGAATATTGTTGAACCTCCACCTCTGCAAGATGATGTTGCTACTCCTTCTAATTTTCCTCTTCCAACTATTGATGTCTCAATTCCTGACCCTGCCAATGAATTTAATGATGATTTTGATTTTCTGTAATGATGAAGATATATATTTGTTAATGTTAGTTTAGTACAATTAAATGTTTAAATCACTTTGGTTGTTTTTTGTATTTTGTTGAATGGTTATTATTGATGAATGTTATTTTTATTTTGTCATTGCCAATTAAATTATATTATTTTAATATGACCGGTTTGACCCCGATCTGACCCATTGACCCTTAACCCACTAGCTAGACCGGTTTAGTATCCGGTCCGGTTTTTTGTTCATTGGTTACAACTACTATTATTAGAAGAACTATATGGGAAAAAATAAATAAATATAAAAGACAAATTGGATTGAATTCTTATATTTAATACCAAAATGAAAATTAAATGAACTTTTATATTAAGAATTTTAGATGATATTAAATTCCGTACATATACCGTTGCAACTTTTAAATTATTAATTAATAATTAATTGGGAAAGTAAGACAGTGGACTTCATATTCCTATTTATAAAATCTCAAAATCTGAATTGGTTTGGTCTTTTTATAAAATTTTATTAAAAATTATTTTTCACTAATTTTATCCCTGATTAATTTTTTAATTCTCTTTCATTATTTATTTCATAATTGATATTTTTTAATTTTATTAGCTCCCTCATTAAATAAGGATATATTTAAACATATCTAATGTTTTTAACTGTTTTCTTAAACCGCATAATTTAATTAATAACATCTTATAAAAAGTGCCTAAGGAAGTATTTTCAATTTTTTTACTAAAATTTCTTCCCACGAATGATTCTTGTTTAAAATGAGAGTGATATTTAATATTCTTGCACGGAGTTGAAAGGGCGTAAAGTCCGCAGTACACCACGGTAAATAAGACAGCACTGATGTTGGCGGAAAAAAACATGGCGCAGATAATTGATTCTACTTTCGATTTAGATTTTCTTTTAATATATTTTTTTATTATTTCAAGAGGATTTAAATTATTGATAGCTACTTAAAAGAATCTGCCTCTATATTTGCATGGGTTAGCTCCAAATGACTCTAAATTGTTTTTGGTGACAAATTTAACATTCATCCTGCAATACTCTACGTATTATCTTTGTTTGTACAAAATGTTGTTAGTTTAGGAGCTGACATGTAATATGGGTAAACTTTTGAGTGAATAAGATTTGAGTGCAATAACAAGTACTTGTAGAAAATAATAAAACAGTACTTGAGCTTAATTGCGTCGTGCATTTTTTTGTTGTTGCCCTTTTAACTTCAGCAGTGAAAGTATGGATTTTATTGATTAATCTTTTATTGAAAATTTACCTTAATAGGAGGAGATTTAATCTTAGTGCCAATGATTTCTTATTCCACTCTGTTGAATAATTTTGTTTTTTGACATGGTCAATAATGACGTGCTCGAATGAAGAACATTAATATTAATACATATATAAAATAGATTTTAATGATCTACACACAATTGCCGTTGAATTGTTGCCAGAAGCCTGCTTCCCTGTCTTAGGTACAACAGTCGTGTTCGCAGATCTATTCTAAAGAGTTGTAACATATTATTGTATCCGCAAATTTAGACTATAAGTTAATGCATAAAAATGATTATACTCTTGATAACAAACTCTTGCTAAGTAACGTGAAACTTCATGCAATTCCAAAGTCAGCGAGGAGCTTTTTCCAAAAATTTGAAGTACACAATGATATTGCAATTATGTACCTGAACTTGTCATTTGGGCAGAGCATGGATTTTACAAGTAATGTGATACAAATTAACCTCCCTTGAAGGATTCTCCCATTGGACTAGCTCTTTTATTGCGTCTTCAATCTCCACTGTCTTAAGCATATGTGCATTTAAACAGAACCCCAAAGCGCTCAAACTCAGAAACAACTTCACTCTTCAGCTCCCTCTCACCTTCTTCACCCCCGTATATGGTATCAACGACTCTATGGCTCTTTCCACGTCATCTTCGCTCAAACCAGAAGCCAATCGGATTTTAGATTTTGCAGACTTCCCCAATTCAAGATCACAGTTTATGTTATTCTTCTCAAACTCTTTATCGAGAAATCTGAATGATTTGATCTTACAGATTTCCTCAAGGCCTTTTACAGACGAACAAATTACTTCCCTTATATTTCCAATGTCGCGTTCGAGCGCAGCCTCTACGGTCTCTTTCCAGGAAGTTTCATTTCTCTGGAATTCATGCCGGAGGATCTTTAACGCGTGAGCTTCAAAATGCGAGAGATCCGTCAATTCTGATGGCAACTTCAAAAGCTTATTGTAGACAGCACTGTGAAAAGGCGTAAACCATAAGTTTAGTTCTTGGTTTGCTTCTGCAACATATTTTTTCAATTCGTTAACCTGCTTTCTCAACTTCTCTATGCTATCTTCCAAGCTTGTTTTCCCCACAAGACTTAGAGATCCAAAGGACTCGTGAAGTGAGGCTAGACATTGAGCGAGTTCCATTTTCGCGCACGAAGAAGCTTGTTTGGGGACGAAGATGAGATGCACCAGAATAGAACAAGATAGCTCGATGAAGGTCTCCATGATTCTAGCCGAAGCAAATTCACTTAGTGGCCCAAAAAATTTCCTGCCCAATACAAGTACAGCCCCAATGATTGCGGAAATCCCACCAGCTTTTCCATACATTCGGCTTTCTCGAAGGAAACTCGTGAAAATGAACCAAGGAAGAAGAGAGAGGAATCTTATAGGCAAGAACCTCTCGAACACGAAGTAACCTAATACTCCAATCGTGATCCCTACCATAGTCCCTTGGAATTTAACGTTTGCTGCTGCTAGTGTTGCTTCTCTGGTTGATACGAAGCTTATGGCCATTGGGAGTCCAGACCAGATCCCATTCTCTTTGCTATAAACCATACCCAACAACACTGCAAGGCCCAGAGAGAGGGAGCATTTAAATGCTGGAATAATCTTTGGGACTATTGATGTCCTTGCCCAATCAGCCCACTCTTTTTTAGACTTGGTGGGATTTTCAATTTTCTTTTCTTCAATGGGAGATGGGGATTGGGCCATCGATTTTTTTATTAAGGAGTTGGGCGCAAAATAAGAAGAAAAAGCTGGGCAGGTCTTGGTGGGCTATTGGAATGGTTTGAAGGGACTGGAGCAAGTGTGTCATACTTTTTGTACTGGGTTCAGGAATGGTCAGGGAGCATCCATTCATGTTGTGTTTAGCATTCTTTATGGTTAAGCTAACGTGATCCTCAAGTCCGTTAAGGTTGTGTTGAAGATCCTTATCAATAATTGTAACGGGGAATGAATTAATGGTCCTTAAAGCCATTTCCATGCCTCTCAATTTTGTATCTACCTCTTCAAGCCTATCTCTCGAGCTCAAGTCAAGGGGTCCCAAAAAGGGAGGCCTCTCCCATTTCATGCCCTCCTGTTAATTAAAGAGAAATAAAAATTAAAAATTTGAATAGAAAACATTTAATATTTATTATCAACGGACATATGCCAAATTCGCATATAACTATTTTTTATTCATAGCGAAGAGAAACAAGCACCTGGCAACGCGCGATGTTATGAAGGAGCTCTGTTCGGCCTTTTGCCAAAGAGTCGGTACAAGATATCAATGCAACAGCAGCTATCTTGTCCTCTTCACATATTGCCTTCACAAGAATTTTCAGTCTCTCAAAGGTATTCTGAGCCAGCAGCTTGTTGTTCTGTTTCAACTGCTACCAAACACCAATATAGAAAATCATTAATGTCAGCATGCGATTATGTAAGGAATGAAAACGAACCAATTTTTGTTCTTTTGCGAAGCTCGACTGTTAATATTGAGCCTTGTAGTTCACATGTACATGGATAGCAGACAGAGCACACGTAGCATTTATTCTATGGAGCATCTATTCTCCACAGTGGTGCCGGTGGTGATGGTGCGCGAATTATGATCATGGGGCTTTTGGAACGCACACAAATGTGATCGTGTGAGAAGCTACAGTTCTCTTGTATGCGCTCTACTTTACAGAGTTTGATGCCAACTACGTTTAAGAGATAAGGAAAGATGGGAAGATAGTGAGAGATAGAGTGTGTGAGAGAGAGATGTAATATGTAATTAAAATATAATTAAAAGTGAGATGGTTTGCGTGAGACAAATGCATTATAATTGAAAGAGATAGCTTAGTTAAGTTTATGAGAGAGAGATGATTATAGTTAAATTAGTGTGAGTGTACTTAAATGAGTGATAGTATTCGATGATGAAGATTTGCATGAGAAAGATGAGCGGAAAATAATACAATCAAAGGGGATAATATAATTAGATGAGTACAAATTTTAAATGAACAAATTTAAACTTGATTTCTTATTATGATTAAAAGATCATGATCATGTGATCCCATTTAAAATAAATTGAAAAAATAATAAAAACTGTTATAGCTTAGATAAATGAATCAATATAGTATAAATATATAAATGAATTCGAATAAACTATTCATTTTTCTCCTTCAAATATTATGACTTGTTGATTGATGGTGATTAACTTTAAGTAACTAAAATCACGCAGCTACTTAATAAAAAATTATCAAATACATAAAAAAAAAATTCACCTTTTCTAATCTTAGTAAAATACTACATTCGGTCTTTAATATAAGAGTTCGTTTAACTTTTATTTTGATTCTAAATATAAGACCTCAATTCACTTGATTACACTCAATTAGCAAGGATATTTTATGAAAAATGACACATATTTATTACAAATAACCAACTTAACTAATTTTTTTAATCTACTCAAATTAGTCAACTAGTTCTTATATTAAGAACTAGAAGTAGTAAAATACTACTATATCTCAAATACATCTCATTTAACCATAGATTATGTTTTTTTTTTTTTGCCAACGATTTAAAATTTGGATATTTATTTTATTTTATATATATTTTTGCTGAATTTTATTTTATATATTATATGGCCATAATCAAGTTGATTTGAAATTTGATTATATAATTTATCATTTTAATGCTAAGTACGATTTTTTACAATAACAGTTTTGTTTATTATTTATTTTTGACATATGCTAATAAGTTAAATTATATAATCAAATTTCAAATCAACTTAATTGCTAATCGCTGCTGAAAGCATATTTTTGGCAACGATTTAATTTTTAGTGCCAACACTTTTTAGTTATAGTGGTGACAAAAGCGGTGAATTTTTTTATCACTGCTAACAAATACTCCCCCGGTCCTTATTATAAGACTCCATTTGACTTTTTATTTGGTCCTAATTATAAGACTCCAATCCATTTTGTTTCTTATATTTATGCATTTTCTCCAAGATAATCCTTCTAATAATGATAGTTTTAGCCAATATACTTAATTAGCGAGAATATTTTAGGAATGACAACACTTATTTATTATAAATAACCAACTTAACTTATTTCCTTAATCTCCTTAAATAAGTCAATTAGGTCTTATAATTAGGACTGGAGGAGTATCAGTTATAGTTACTACAGCAATGATTTAGTGATGACTTTTTGTCACCGTCAGAAACTTTCAGCAGCGACTTTTGTCACCACTGAAAGTTAATTTTTTTTGTAGTGTAGTGAATGATAAATTTTCTGGACGTTGATTCTATCTTCAAAATACTCTATAAAACACTAAGTTAAAGCAAATAGTCACAGAGAATTTACCTCAAGACATGCAAGACGTGGGAAGGGCATGAGCAATGCGAGAATACAAGCCAAGACTCCAATGGGGCAACTAGCAGCGAGGCGGAGAGGGTGCATGACAGGATCGGTATGGGCACCATTAACATAAGCCATGACGTACACAATCACTATCTCGCCCAGTGCTATGCATGTAGCAATCAAATGAGTCTACTCAGCCGGCAAAGCCACCACCATAAATGCGGCCAGCGCCACCGCCAACAACGTAGTTTCTTTCGTCAGCCGGTTCGGCCCTATAAACCACAAGCTCAATATCGCAGGACCTATGCTTTCAATTGTGGCGTAAAGCGCAAGCCAGCAACCACGCAAGGTGTCACCCAAGGTGGCATCGTTTACAATGAGAATAACTGTGATGTACGAGAATGCAGGGAAGGCGATCGTCTGTTGGATTGAGAAAGGACCGAAAAGGGTGATGCCACCAACGATGGTGCAGGCCAAGGCGGTTCGGATTGCTGAGCTCAAACACCGTCGCCATAAAGCTTTGGAACCACCAATGGCAGGCATGCTTAAATGAAGAAGATTATATTAACAAAGTAGTATGAGGTGGTTTTGTTATAGTTTATTTTGGGTTAAGAGAGTGTTGAAAATTGGTAACGAGGTTAGGTTTTTATAAAGAGGAAGACATGGCAGAGAAGACAAGAGATCATTGGGACCGCCAAAAAATGCGAGTGGTTAATGTATTCGCAGCAGCCAGTGACGATGACTGTAGATAAATCAGTGGCCAGTGCCGACTTAGTTATTAGACTTGAAGGATAGAATGAAAATATTGGGAAAATTTACAAAGTTATTTCTAATCCGATAGTAGATAAAGACTGCACGACTCCATTCGGTTTCAAGATTATTAAAACTTTGCCTCCCTAAATCAAATATTATGCTTGGGATGACTTGGTTGGGGAGAAGAGTAAAGGGAAAGATGAGTTATTAGGAAAGTACCTTGTTCTCATCTGTGGCTCCAAATGATTGGCAAACTTTTCTCACAACTAAGAGAACTGCGATTAACAGGATGTGGTATCACTGCAAAAAAATTGATTTTTTTGTCACCGCAGAAAGTGATGCCTAACAAAAATTGGCTTTATTGACGCCACATCATCGCTACTGGCACCACATTATTTTCACCTTAAATGTGTCTTCTTTAAGGTTCGAACTTGTGACTACCTCTTCACGTGTCTAATCTTCTTGCCATTAAGCTAAATTGAATTTGTTTATTATTATTGTAAAATAAAATATATATTATTAGATTATACTTTCAGCGGCGACATGAGAAAGTCACTGCTCAAAGTGAACCCTTAAATGATAACATCACCACTAAAGGTCATATATTCAGCAGCGACCAAAAAAGTTGCCGCAGTACACTTACACTAATTTAACTATAATCATCTCTCCCTCATAAACTTAACTATGCTATCTTTTTCAATTATAATGCATTCCTCTCACACACACTATCTCACTTTCAATTATATTTTAATTACATATTACATCTCTCTCTCACACACTCTATCTCTCGCTACCTTCCCATCTTTTCTTATCTCTCAAACGTACATCTCTCTCTCATGTATGCTTGCACCCCATTTCTCACACACATTCTTAATTCTATCTTACATATATAATTATAACATTTCTATCTCATGCACATCCCACCCATTCTACCTCCTCCTTTCTCTCTCACTCACTATATTATCTCTCTCTAACTCTCCCTCTAACATAATAATACGTAAAAAAAAAAAAGCTTTGGTTATTTAGGGTTAATTATATCAATAAAGACAATTATGATATAAATATAATAACCTTTAATAAAAATAATAAAAGAAATTTGAAAAACACTTTCAACGGGGACAATTTTGTTGGTGCAAAAAGTACTTTCAGTGGTGATTATCTTGTGTCGCTGCTAAAAGTTGACTTTCAGCAGCAACAAAACTTTCAACGGTGATATTTTTGTCGCCACCAAATATCGTACCTTTTAGCAGGGATCATATGCAATTGCCATAGAAAGTCCTACATTCGATGGCGATTTTGATGTTGCCACTAAAAAGTCCCACTTTTGGCAGTGACAAGTCATGCTTTCAGTGGTGACTTTTTTTGTCGCCGTTGAAAGTCATCGCTGAAAGTGATTTTGTTTTTGTAGTGCGTTACTTATGCCCATAACCTTCCTTCCAACTATTCTTCGTCTCTTGTCGTTCTTGATCCCTACTTTAAAAACACACGCTCATCATTATTTCAATGGCCCTTCCACTTCAGCTCCAACATTCAAGAGCTTTATCTGAGAGATTGCAGTCTTTCAACTAATGATCCTTACCATCTATTTTCTCATTCTCATTTTTCTTTCCTCATTGTTCTTGATCTCTCTTATAATGACTTGACGTCAATAATAAAATTTATATTTCATATTTATGAGAGTGGTTTTGATAGTTGAAAATAAGTTGGTTTAATTTAAACATCTCAAGAAATTGCTAGGAAATAGTTAGTGAGTTGTTATGAATCCTTTTCTGAAATACCTTTTCTTTGCTGGAATTTCCTTTGTTAAACTCTTTAAGGGTCTCCCTTGTGAAATCAATAATTGGACAAAGGTATTTAATTTCTTGATGACAAGAACTATTTTTTTCAATGATTTTTTTCTTTTTTCTTGAATGCATTTTGTTTCGTTTCTGGCATTAAGGTCTCAGAAATTTTTTATTCTTCATAAATATTTTCTTATAGTAGTTGAATAGAGCTTTCCACGAAACTGCATCCTGAAGTCTGGGACGGATACTTTTGTCTAACGTGTGAAAATTAAATTAGAGTGAAAATGGTGGTTCGTTGTTGAATGTTCACCATGGAGATTTGGCCATTCATTTTGAGGGATCAGACTACACTCTTTTTTGCCATCTTTTCCTACAAGATTTCTGAATAAAGTGAAAGCCATAGTTGAGAAACATCCTGGTATGATTTTAATTTACAAGTTGAAAATACAAAAAAATTAAAATGTTGTTTCGTTCAAGATGACTAAGATACAATAGTTAAACGAGAAGTTGGGCGCATAATTAATAGTCCCAATATCTTTTTCTCTTTATCATCTGTGTAAGCCATTTATATCAACATAATGTCTGAAGATAAGGGGAGAATGGCCTAAAAATACATTAAAATAAAGAAGAGATATTTTAATAACTCTGCTTCAATTTCTGTGCATAGCATGGGTCATATAAGTTCTTCAAAGAACAGATTAAAGGACCATGACATAAAACTATGGTCTTAAGAAAATCAAGATCCAACTTTAAAGTTTGATTTTATGAACTAGCATTCATATTATTTATTGAAGTGAAAAAGCGAAATACAGTTAAAAGTTTATATGTTGTTTAGTAACATAACATGCATAAAAAATTAGAGTTTTAATTTTTAAAATTACTTTTTAAAGTTTATGTAAAAAATTGATCCCTTGGGCAACATTGATGTTTCGAATCCCTAGAAAAATTGTATAAAATGCATTATTCTATTCTTTTGAAAGAGCAAGTTTAATTACACATACTTTTTATTCATTATAAAAAGTAAGTGAGAAAATACAGGTTGGTCCATAAAATAAAAGCAGTTCAGAATTCGATTCTCAACCATTATATATTAAACAATTATTGTTGTCGAAATCTCTCAAGGATAATTAATTTTATACTTCTTGTGTATTTTGGCCAAATAGAATTTAAATTTATAAAATGGTTTTTCAGCCTATTTTGAAATTATAGTTGCATACTGTTTTTTTTTAATAAAACTAAGAACATATTCTGAAAATAAAAAATTATTTTTTTGCCAATCGAAATTAATATATTGTGCAAAGCAAATAATGATGCACAGAAAAACAAATAGAAAGAAAAGTGTTGTCATATGATTTTATGAGATGTTTCTTTTCTGATGCTAATTAAACTTGTAGAAGGTGGAGGTATTCTAACTCTCCCCAGCTACCAGGAACAATCCTTGGAGCCTATTGTTTTGCAAGTTTGTGCTCATGCAGTGAAAAAGAAAATGAATGTAAGATTAGTATATCACTTTGCATCTGCAATATCATTTTTGAGATAGAATATTTTGACAAGTAGAATATTATAGCTAAAAGTATATTATTCATGGAACTATTAATGGACTTTAACTTCGTTTCTTAAACCTTCATAACCAAGAACTTCACTTAACAATTTAAGCTTAAAATCATAACAGTATGATTATTCTAGAGTTCAAACTTCTATATTCTTAGCTAAGCTCCAAGTCTTAAAAACATGTCAAAGATTAGTACTCACAAGATTTGAAGGCTAACCAAATTGTCCAGCTCCACTCCAAAGTAGGCCTGAGCAATCGGCTATTCGGTTCGGTTAGTGCAAATAACCGAATAACCGAACATAGCATAATTTCGACACCGAACCGAAATAACCGAAAATATTTCGGTTCAGTTAGGAGCCTAATTCGGTTATTGGGCTTTTTTAATAGTATGCCTATTATGGCCCAACCAAGCTGGGCCCATTAAGATCTTTTTTTTTTTGTGAATCCCATTAAAAAATGTCTCTACTTTATGTTTTTGCACAACCCATTAAAATATTTGTCTCTACCCATTATTGTAGTGGGCCACTGAAGAGGGAGTTTGAAAAAAGAACCACACGTATGCTCTTCTAATGAATGTGAAAAAAAGAACCACATATCTTTTTTCAGTGCTCCTCCATATGCCACTACCCAATTGCATCTCACAAATGCCAAGTCCCCCATTGCCAATTTTATGCATGTTACTTACATATCATAAAATAAAATAAATAATAATTAATCTCTTTCAAACATTAACCCATAAGAGCATACAAACTAATAACAAATACAAATCCAGACACAATTAAGATCCAAACAAACCAATCAAGTACCAACAACAAAATATGTGAAATTTAAAATTACAACAAATTCTAGCCAATCCTTGAGCCCAAATTCCTTGCATGCAACTTGCCACCAACACTAAGTCATCAACAACTACAATTAAACAAAAAAAAAAAAAAAGAGAGTGCACAATTTTAGAGCTAAAAAAAGAACAAGTTAAGCACAAGATTTGTTTACTCAAGTTTTTTTTTTCTGGCATCTACAATATATCAACAGTTGCCTCCAATGCAAAATTTTTGCAAATCTACACAAAAAATAAAAATCAGAATTCATATGATATATGATATAAATAAATCAAGCATCATAATATAATGTTATGAAGTAAAAGTAAAATATTACCAAGTTCTATCTTTTGAATATCATCATTCCCTTCTTCTACAATATATTGAATTGAGCGTCTAAGTCAATCTTGAGCACAAATTAAAGATTGTGTAGCTTTAGGAGTTAAAGAACTCCTAAATGAATCTAGAACTCACCCTCCAGTGCTAAATGTAGACTCTGATGCAACTGTGAAAATTAGGATAGCCAAAACATCTCTAACCAATAGAGAAAGAATAGGAAATCTAGGACCTTTAGCTTCCACCAACCTAAAATATCAAAGTCTTCTTTATTAACCTCAATTTCTTCATTCAAATATCTATCAACCTCAGTTTTGCTAGTTCTTCCACCAAGACACTCATTCATGAACTCTTGTTCCTCAATATCAAGCAATTTTCTCACTTTTACAGCAAGGTCATCCTCTTCATGACAATCCTCTTGTGTGGTATGCACTGGCTCCCTTTCAGATTGGGTTGAGGGGGAAAAAATGCGTTTGTATTCATTATATAAAGAAATCAAAAAAATTTTAATATGCATCCCCAAACTTGTACCAATTGCACTTGTGTGCATTTTACACAAGGCAAATTTGCACCCAATCTAATTTATATCGGGGATCAAGAATAGCAGCAATATAAAGAAGTTGGTTCATCTTCATAGGATCTCCCCAGTACTTGTCAAATTTAGCTTTCATTCTGTTTGCCATGGAAGCCAATTCCCAGACATCACATTTTGTCCACTCATCCAAAAAATGATATAGCTTATAAATTTCACGAAAAAAAGTATTAGATGTTACAAATAACACTACAAAAAAACATGGTTTTAGCGACGGAATTTTGAATTTAGTGACGGAACGGAATTTGTGACGGAATTTGTTCCATCGCTAATTACCGACGGAATTGCCACGTCATCACTAGGAACACCTCCACGTGTCGCTGCCACCTCATCTCCACCTGCCATGTGTGCGCCACATGTCACCACCACATAATTCCCTTCTCAAAGTGACTTCTCCATGGCTTGAACCTAGGACCTCCTTCGTGCGCATGTGCGGTTTTACCAGTTGAGCTGCAATGAACCTGTTGACTTATTATGTAAAATTAAATATATATATTATATTATTTTACACAAACAAATATATATACATATATATTATTAAAAACTAAAAATATACTATATGATAATTTTAATCATAACTATTTTAATGAAAAAATAATTTTTAAATATTTGTTTTACTATTTTTATAATGTTTTATTTTTTAAAAAATATTTTTAATATAATTTTAATTTCTAACGACACTAATTTTGAATTTTACATCATAAATAATTTTTCATAAATATTTTTTAAAAAATTTATTTTTTAATTAACATTGATAAGATATACAATTTAATTATATATATATATATTATATTACATTATATTATATTATATTATGTATATGTGGTTTATATATTTGAAGAAAATCATTTACAATTAGTCAACAAATCTTGTTATTCAAAAAATTCAAAAAATAACTACTATAATAAAATCTAATAAATTATTCTATATAAAAAATTAAATGATTTAAATAGATGATGATAAACAGTATTTTCCTACTTGTATATATATCCTATGTAATTTATTTTCTTAAAATTTGTGACAGAATTTGCGACGAAAACAAATTCCGTTGCTAATTTCTGACGAAATTGCGACGGAATTTCCGTCGCTAATTTTTTTTATGGATTATTGACGGAATTAGCAATGGAATTGTCTGACAGAAAAAGATTCCGTCGCTAAATACAGATTAGCGACGGAATTTAGCGACGGACAGAAATTCCGTCACTAATCCGTTGTTTTTTTGTAGTGTAAAGAGCCAGAAATCCGCATAGTAAGCTCATAAAAATGATCCAATATCATGATCATCGTCCTAACATTCTTTCAATCTTCAGTTTCAAGCACCCCCTTTCCATCTTCAAAATCAAATTGAAAATAAGGATCTTTATCTCAAATCTTTTAAAGGCTGTCTCAAATTTTTGAGTAGTTTCTAAATCAAATAGGTAGAGTTCCACCTAGTTGGGACATCTAAGCATAAAATTTGTGTACTTTGAATATTTTCATCCTTACAACTCTCTTTGAACTTTCTCATTCGAAGGGGTGATTGCCTAACAAAGCGGACAGCTTCTCTAACTTTTTTCATTGAGCTTCCTATTTGCTTCAACTCATCAGTAACAATCAAATTAATTATGTGTGCAACACATCTCATATGTAAGAATTGACATTTCATAATTGAATGACCCCAGTTCATAATTTTTCCTTCTAAATATTAGACCATGACATCATTAGAATTAGCATTGTCCACAGTAATTGTGAGCACCCTTTCAATTCCCCATTCAAGTAGACATTTTTCCATTTCTATTCCAATATCTTTTTCTTTATGACTAGAAATTGGAATGAAATTCAAAATCCTCTTTCTCAATGTCCATGCATCATCTATGAAATGAGTAGTACTGCACATGTAATTAATTCTTTGAATAGAAGTCCAAGTGTCAGTGGTGAGGCAAACCCTTTGCTTTTTATGCAACAAATAGTCTTTAAATTTAACTTTTTTCTCAATATAAATCCCAAAACAGTCATGAGCAACAGTCCATCTTGATGGAATTTTAAATTTTGGTTGAGCAATAGACATAAATTTCCTAAGCCCACTCCCATCAACAAACTTGAAAGGTAATTCATCAGTAATTATCATGCATGACAAAGCTTTTCTAATAGCATCTTGATCAAATTTCCAATTTGCAAGACCTATTTTGTCATCTTCTACATTAAAGTTCAAAAGAGATTGTGCAAGTTCTTCGGGAGGGGGCTTCAGTTTACAAGAATTTATATGATTGTTCAATGTAGTGGTTCCATTAGCTTTTGGATCACATGAAACAACCCCTTCGTAATTCATGGTAACTAAACATTTTCAAAACGATAATTACTTCGAAAGGTTAACTATGTTAGGAAAGACAAAATAAATCAAATAGAAATTTACCATAGTCATTAACAATATACATTCATAACAGTGCAGTAGCCACTAATCTAAAGTAGTAAAGATAATTAATGTAATAAGAAGTAATTAATATTTGATTTTTCATGTGTATAACAAATCCCATCATGAATCTCTAAAATCTCAAAAATAACTAAGACCAATCATGAATGGACTGTAGCATTTTCGGTCCACCAAAATAACTGCTACCACTGGCCATAACAATCATAATCAAAATAACAGTCACCTATATCCAAAAAGGGCTCTGCCGGATAACTCAAGTCTAGAATGCAGCGGAACATTAAACGCATGTTAAGTATAACAAAAAGGCCCTAAAGTTTGGTAATATACATCAGTCAAATCATGTATATCAAAATAGAGGCTATACAGAGTGGAAAGGAAAACTCAAGCCTCGGACACCTTCCCCTTAGGACCAACACTTGAACCCTCGCCTGAAAAATGTTAAATAACCACGGAGTGAGTCAAATTGACCCAGTAACCACAATTCTAATTCAACAAGTATCCAGGGAGTGATTACAAGATAGTTAAGCGGGCAAAGTACAATTTCAAATAACATATAAGTTAAACATCTTTACAGAAAACAATATATAATAATTCAAAGAGTAACTTGCATGTATAGAACTTCATCAACCATCCTTATAACCTCCTTGTAACCTCTGACAGAACCCATGAGCTATACACACATAATAGGATTCGTCTCTTTTACAAGACTGCACCAAACTCTCCAATAATGAGGTGTAACTCGGCCAAAAGTTACAGAGCTCATATCGGACCATGGGTTCCCTTTCCTTGGAATATGGAAAGGTGTCATGTCCCTTGGGCTGACCCTTGACCCGGCCAAAGGAAAGGTGATACCGAGGGCCCTAAGAATGTTAATGCCAACCACTGGGCGCCAAGTGGCGGCTATACCACGTGGTATAATTAATCAGACCTCCCACAACTACATTTCAGCACAACCAACACAGCCCAATCCAACCATCCAATTCCACACAATTTCATATCCATAAAGTATTCTCAGATTCAATAATCAAATTTGTTCAACATCAACAAGATATTCATAAGATGAAATAATTCATGCCCACTTAACTAATAAATTTAACAAAACATAAATCTTGATATAGATATATAAATTACTTTTCATACAAAAATCACCATAACACATATTGATAACATTTATAATATCAACACATGCTTATAATCACATCAACAAGCATACAAGGTAAATTAGAAAGTGGTTACCTCAAGTTCTTGACACAAGAACTAAAAGTAGGAGGATTCAAACCCAAGAGCCCAAACCAAGCTCACTCTACAATAATAAATTGATAAACATATATTAATATAAAAAGACTAATTAATATAGCATTAGAATAGTTTATTAACTAAATCCCCATAATTGGCTTATCTAAAAATTTATCCTTAGGAAAAATAATAATTCATCTATTCTTCCAAGTGACAATTCCTAATACTTCCCAACTCTATTTCTCTCATTCACATCATTAATAAGAATATTTCCTTTAAATCATCCAAAAGTCTCCAAAAAGTGTTTACTTTAACTCTTAGAAAAATAATCATGTACCATCTATGCCTCCAATCATTATTACAATCCTATTCCCTTCTTCCATAATCATTTCCCATTCATTAGAATCAATAACTTATAATATTTTCCTCAATTTACTCCAAACACCCAATTTCCACTACTTAAAGTCTCTCCAATGAATCATCAACATTACTATTTCAACAACAATCCTCAAAGTTTAAGCATTGGATCCTCAATATAACCTCAAATGAACTCAACTAAGAGATAAATTTCGAAATTAATATCATCATTAACACAAATCACAATTTCCCAACCAATCCCTAACTCACATTGCCTCAAATCAACCATCAACTAAAAATCTAAGTCATAAGGCTTCTATTCTAACCCCATAAGCTCCATTAATATCATCAAAATAAGTTAGAAGCCTCAAATCATTAAAAATCTATCAAGCCCTAACACATCTTATTTTATGCCATAAACTTACAGAAATAAAAAGAAAAAGCTAAATAAAAATAGTAGGATGAAAATAGTTTACCTAAATATCTTATATGTACCCAAGTAGAGTCCTTCCTTTCTCACACACTCAAACTACCTCTCCCGCTCACTCCCTGTCGCGGCGAACCAGAGGAATAGCGAAGAAGAAACAGCACGAAGGCTACTGGACAGAAGAAGGGACAAATGATTCAATTATGGGGTCACGTGACCCCTTATTCAAACCTTTAGTGTATTGTTTGTTTTTTTTAAAAGAGGGCTACGGCCCAACGGGGGCTTACACCCCCCCTTCCTCCCGCTGGCAGTGGGTGGCCCACGTGCCACCCACTTGCCTTTATATTTATATATATTTTAATATTATTATTTTTATTATTTTTTTATATATGATTTATATGTATATAACAGAATTTATGATTTACAATTTATTCAATAAGCTTTAATATTAAATATTATGAATTAATCTCACCCATATAATCTAAATCCTATAATAAGATTAAAAAAAATGGAATGTTACAACTCTCTCCTCCTAAATAGGAATTTTGTCCTCAAAATTCAGTTTAGTAGGAATTCTATGTACCTAAATAAAAAGATGAGGATAAGATTGTTGCATCTTCTCTTCTGTTTTCCAAGTAGCATCACCGGGAGCCATACCCTTCCATATGACTTTCACAAGTCGAATCGTCTTGTTTCTTAGTTGTTTCTCCTTCACGTCGGCAATTCGCTCCGATTCTGTCCAGTAAGTCAAATTCTCACGGAGTTCAACTTCTTCAGGCTCAATGATGTGTGAGGGATCAAGTTGGTACTTCTTCAATTGTGACACATGAAACACATTATGAACCCTATCTAGCTGTGGTGGCAATGCAATTTGGTATGCTACTTCACCGACTCTTGCAAGAATCTCATATGGACCCATGAATCTTGGACTTAATTTCTTGGCTTTGATAGACCTTCTAATGCCTGTCATTGGAGTGACACGTAGAAAAACATGATCACCAACACAAAATTCCAAAGGTCTCCGTCGTTTATCTACATAGCTCTTCTGTCTACTCTGAGCTGCCAACAACTTCTTTTTAATCATTTCAATCTTTTCTGTAGTGCGGTCAACATAATCAGGACTGATGATAGTTCTTTCACTCAATTCTGTCCAACACAACAGTGATCTACACTTTCTGCCGTATAATGCCTCGTAAGGCGCCATCTGTATGCTCGAGTGATAGCTATTATTATATGCAAACTCAGCCAGTGGCAAGTGATTGTCCCAGCTACCCTTCAATTCAATGGCACATGCCCTCAACATGTCTTCTAAGGTTTGGATTGTCCTCTCTGTTTGTCCATCGGGTGGATGATAAGCTGTACTATATTTCAATCTAGAACCCATAGCTTGGTGTAAGGCTCTCCAAAAACCTGACGTGAACCTTGGATCCCTATCAGAGATAATGCTCTCTGGCACACCATGCAATCTGACAATCTCCTTCACATATAATTGAGCATATTGTTCCATTGTATAAGTAGCTCGTATAGGCAAGAAGTGAGCAGACTTGGTCAAACGATCAACAATCACCCAAATTGCATCATGATTACTAGGTGTCCTCGGTAGCCCCATAACAAAATCCATGGATATACTATCCCATTTCCATTTCGGTATCTCTAGATTTTGAAGTAACCCTGGTGGCTTCTGATGCTCAATTTTGACCTTTTGACAAGTCAAACAATAGGAGACAAATTCTGTCACGTCTTTCTTCATTCCAGGCCACCAATAGTTCTGCTTTAGATCATTGTACATCTTAGTGATTCCTGGATGTATGGTGTACCTGCTTCGATGAGCTTCCTCTAAGATGTATTGCTTGGATTTTCCATCATTAGGGATACATACTCTCTCTTTGAATCTCAAAATTCCATCTTCGCCAACTTCAAAATCACTTACTTCTCCTTCTTCTAGTTCTTCCCTAACCTTCAATAAATAGTCATCCTCTAACTGAGCTATCTTGAGCTCCTTCCAGAATTCATTCTCAATCCGCATGGCTTGCAAGATTGTATCCGTATCAGCTAGCACATCAGTGTCCTTCACCCTTTTAACAAATGGTTCTCATAGAGACTCATTGAAATACATGAACAGCTTTTCTACTCAAAGCATCAGCGACAACATTCGCTTTACCAGGATGATATTTCAATTGGAAGTCATAGTCTTTTAGAAACTCCATCCACCTTCTCTGTCGATTATTAAGCTCCTTTTGATCCACCAGATACTTCAAACTCTTATGGTCACTAAAAACATCAAATTGTGAACCATATAAGTAGTGTCTCCATATCTTCAATGCAAATACCACTGCTGCTAACTCTAAGTCATGAGTTGGGTAATTTTCCTCATGTGGTCTCAACTGTCTGGAAGCATAAGCAACAACCTTCCCTTCTTGCATTAATACACACCCTAAACCTTTTAAAGAAGCATCAGTGTAAAGGGTGTATGGCAATGCGGGATCAGGAATAACCAATACTGGTGCAGAAGTCAACTTCTTTTTCAACTCTTGAAAGGCGGCTTCACACTTCTCTATCCAAATGAATGGTTGGTCTTTCTTGGTCAACTTAGTAAGTGGCATAGCCAACTGAGAGAATCCTTGTACAAACCTCCTATAGTAACCAGCTAGACCCAGGAAACTTCTCACTTCAGTCACTGACTTCGGTTGTTCCCACTTAAGAACTGCATCAACTTTTGTAGGGTCTACTGCAACCCCTTCAGCTGAAACCACATGCCCCAAAAACTTCACTCCTTGAGCCAAAACTCGCACTTGCTCAATTTAGCATAGAGCTTGTGCTCCCTCAATACTTGCAACACTATTCTAAGGTGCTCACGGTGTTCTTCTTCATTTCATGAGTAAATGAGAATGTCATCTATAAACACCACCACAAACTTATCCAAATAGGGTCAGAAGATCCTGTTCATATAATCCATGAATGCAGCTGGGGCATTAGTTAAGCCAAATGGCATCACAAGAAACTCATAGTGACCGTACCGAGTACGAAAAGCAGTCTTAGGAACATCTGCTTTAACTCTTAATTGATGGTATCCCGACCTCAAGTCAATCTTAGAGAATACTGCTGACCCCACCAACTGATCTAACAGATCATCAATTCTTGGTAGTGGGTATTTATTCTTGATGGTGACTTTGTTTAATTGTCGATAATCAATACATAACCGCAAGGTTCCATCCTTTTTCTTCACAAATAGCACCGGTGATCCCCATGGTGACACACTTGGTCTGATAAATCCTTTCTCAAGTAACTCTTCAAGCTGCTTCTTTAGTTCTGCCAATTCAGCAGGAGCCATTCGATAGGGAGCCTTAGAGATAGGCTCTGTCCCAGGAGGCAAATCAATAGAAAACTCTACTTCCCGCTCAGGGGGTAATCCTGACACTTCCTTAGGAAATACCTCAGGAAACTCATTCACAATCTCAATTTCATCAATCCCTTCTTCTATCTCAGCTTGCACAGAAAAGAAGACCATAAAGGCTTGACATCCTTGCTTTATACAACTTTCAACTTGAACAGCTGATAACAGGGAGGGCCACTAGGCACCTCTATAGGCATGCAATGCATAGGCAAAGAAACAGTTTTTGCTTTACAATCAAGCGTGGCACTATTAGCTGTTAGCCAATCCATACCCACAATCACATCAAGACCCTTAAGGGGCAAACAAATCAAATCAATCTTTGTCTTGTGACTCTCAAACTCCAACACAAGATTCAAGCATGCATTTGAAGTTTTTACAGAAGATCCAGCAGGTGTCGAAACATTCATATCAAAAGGCAAATCATAAACATGCAAGTTCAATCGCTTAGCACATTCAAAAGCAATAAAAGAATGTGTAGCACCAGAGTCAAATAATGCATGTATACTGTGACCTTGGAGAGAAATGATACCTCTAATCAGGTTAGGAGACGCACCGGCCTCCTCTTGAGTCAACGCAAACACACGACCGGGAATGGTAGATTGGGTCTCCGGTGCACTTTGTTTGTTTGCAGTGCAATAGCGAGAAATATGTCCAACCTTGCCACAAGTAAAGCAAGTCCAACACTTGCCCTGATGATGCTTGCCACACTTAGAACATGCTAGAGAACGTGCGGTGCTGGGTGCAGAAATAGTAGAGCCTCTGAATGATGATTGGCTCCCACTAGCATTACCCCTTGGAAGTGGGGGCCTCTGTGACTGTCTGTTCTGGAAGCGGCTCTTCTTGCTAGAGCTTCCTGGATTGAACCCACTTCTCTTGCCAATCCCACCACTAGGCCTCATAAAGGAAGAGAAACGGCCCTGGGAGTCCCTCTTTGGCTCAATTTCATAGCCATAACCCTTAATCTCAGCATCAAGGAGGCGAAGTCGAGTACACATGTCATCAAAAGAATCAATCTGGAGTGGCACTAGCTGTCGTCTAAACTCCGGTCTAGCCTTCTGTAACAACCTGTCTGCCATCCACTTGCTATTCTTTTCAGATTGTCCATAAGCCGTATACTTAATCAACTCTAGAAATTTGGCAATGAAAGCATCCACATCCATGTCGTCTTGCTGAAAAGCATAGAACTCTGTCTCCTTCAGTGATTGGAGGGCTGAAGGAAAATAGTGCTGAAAGAACATCTCCTTAAACACCTCCCATGTAGGGAAAGTGCCATCAGATGGTCTAACACTCTCCCACCATCTCTTAGCAGCATCAACGAGTTGTACATCCGCCACTTGCACCCTTTGATGTGAGGTGCATGGGACCAAGGTGAAGATAGTTTCCAAACGGTCGATCCAAGCCTCACTCTTAAAGGGATTAAAGGTGCCATTAAATGTTGGCGGATCACACCTATTGAAATTCCTCCATACATCACTAATAGGCTGCTCCTTCTTCTGTTCATGCTGACTACTATCCCCAGTCTCCATAACAGTGTGGTGAGCTTCTTCAGAACGATGGCCACTTGATTCATTAGCATTGATATGCCCATTTTCTTGGACGGGCTCCTCATCTCGTCTCATTTCATTCAGCTGTTGCTCATGTCTCTGAACTTGCTGACTGATTTGGACTACCAATGTCCTTAGCTCCCTTAAGAATGCTTTATTGTCTAGGGGCTCTTGAGGTTGGTCCGGGTTGCTATTATTATTAGCCGACTGTGTCCTACGTGTATCTACCATCTCTCCCCTCCTAAAGGACGCAACCAACCAAGAAACGATAAGACTTTGAAAAACTTAGAAAAGTCTAATAATAAAGGGGAAGCACATGTATGATCAATGTATATTGCCAATGCAACTATATGCCAAAATGAAAATGAAACAAGAAAACCAGAAAACATGAGGCTCTGGATACCAAGTTTGAAACAACCCCTTTGTAATTCATGGTAACTAAACATTTTCAAAACGATAATTACTTCGAAAGGTTAACTATGTTAGGAAAGACAAAATAAATCAAATAGAAATTTACCATAGTCATTAACAATATACATTCATAACAGTACAGTAGCCACTAATCTAAAGTAGTAAAGATAATTAATGTAATAAGAAGTAATTAACACTTGATTTTTCAGGTGTATAACAAATCCCATCATGAATCTCTAAAATCTCAAAAATAACTAAGACCAATCATGAATGGACTGTAGCATTTTCGGTCCACCAAAATAACTGCTACCACTGGCCATAACAATCATAATCAAAATAACAGTCACCTATATCCAAAAAGGGCTCTGCCCGATAACTCAAGTCTAGAATGCAGCGGAACATTAAACACATGTTAAGTATAACAAAAAGGCCCTAAAGTTTGGCAATATACATCAGTCAAATCATGTATATCAAAATAGAGGCTATACAGAGTGGAAAGGAAAACTCAAGCCTCGGACACCTTCCCCTTGGGACCAACACCTGAACCCTCACCTGAAAAATGTTAAATAACCACGGGGTGAGTCAAATTGACCCAGTAACCACAATTCTAATTCAACAAGTATCCAGGGAGTGATTACAAGATAGTTAAGCGGGCAAAGTACAATTTCAAATAACATATAAGTTAAACATCTTTACAGAAAACAATATATAATAATTCAAAGAGTAACTTGCATGCATAGAACTTCATCAACCATCCTTATAACCTCCTTGTAACCTCTGACAGAACCCATGGGCTATACACACATAATAGGATTCGTCTCTTTTACAAGACTGCACCAAGCTCTCCAATAATGAGGTGTAACTCGGCCAAAAGTTACAGAGCTCATATCGGACCATGGGTTCCCTTTCCTTGGAATATGGAAAGGTGTCATGTCCCTTGGGCTGACCCTTGACCCGGCCAAAGGAAGGTGATACCGAGGGCCCTAAGAATGTTAATGCCAACCACTGGGCGCCAAGTGGCGGCTATACCACGTGGTATAATAATCAGACCTCCCACAACTACATTTCAGCACAACCAACACAGCCCAATCCAACCATCCAATTCCACACAATTTCATATCCATAAAGTATTCTCAGATTCAATAATCAAATTTGTTCAACATCAACAAGATATTCATAAGATGAAATAATTCATGCCCACTTAACTAATAAATTTAACGAAACATAAATCTTGATATAGATATATAAATTACTTTTCATACAAAAAATCACCATAACACATATTGATAACATTTATAATATCAACACATGCTTATAATCACATCAACAAGCATACAAGGTAAATTAGAAAGTGGTTACCTCAAGTTCTTGACACAAGAACTAAAAGTAGGAGGATTCAAACCCAAGAGCCCAAACCAAGCTCACTCTACAATAATAAATTGATAAACATATATTAATATAAAAAGACTAATTAATATAGCATTAGAATAGTTTATTAACTAAATCCCCATAATTGGCTTATCTAAAAATTTATCCTTAGGAAAAAATAATAATTCATCTATTCTTCCAAGTGACAATTCCTAATACTTCCCAATTCTATTTCTCTCATTCACATCATTAATAAGAATATTTCCTTTAAATCATCCAAAAGTCTCCAAAAAGTGTTTATTTTAACTCTTAGAAAAATAATCATGTACCATCTATGCCTCCAATCATTATTACAATCCTATTCCCTTCTTCCATGAATCATTTCCCATTCATTAGAATCAATAACTTATAATATTTTCCTCAATTTACTCCAAACACCCAATTTCCACTACTTAAAGTCTCTCCAATGAATCATCAACATTACTATTTCAACAACAATCCTCAAAGTTTAAGCATTGGATCCTCAATATAACCTCAAATGAACTCAACTAAGAGATAAATTTCAAAATTAATATCATCATTAACACAAATCACAATTTCCCAACCAATCCCTAACTCACATTGCCTCAAATCAACCATCAACTAAAAATCTAAGTCATAAGGCTTCTATTCTAACCCCATAAGCTCCATTAATATCATCAAAATAAGTTAGAAGCCTCAAATCATTAAAAATCTATCAAGCCCTAACACATCTTATTTTCTGCCATAAACTTACAAAAATAAAAAGAAAAAGCTAAATAAAAATAGTAGGATGAAAATAGCTTACCTAAATATCTTATATGTACCCAAGTAGAGTCCTTACTTTCTCACACACTCAAATTACCTCTCCCGCTCACTCCCTGTCGCGGCGAACCAGAGGAATAGCGAAGAAGAAACAGCACGAAGGCTGTTGGACGGAAGAAGGGACAAAATGATTCAATTATGGGGTCACGTGACCCCTTATTCAAACCTTTAGTGTATTGTTTTTTTTTTTTTAAAGAGGGCTACGGCCCAACGGGGGCTTACACCCCCCTTCCTCCCGCTGGCAGTGGGTGGCCCACGTGCCACCCACTTGCCTTTTTATATATATATATATATATATATATATTTTAATATTATTATTTTTATTATTTTTTTAATAAAATAATAATAATTTTTTTATATATGATTTATATGTATATAACAGAATTTATGATTTACAATTTATTCAATAAGCTTTAATATTAAATATTATGAATTAATCTCACCCATATAATCTAAATCCTATAATAAGATTAAAAAAAAATGGAATGTTACATCACATGCAAGATCATTTCCACAATAATTACACTTACCTCTAATTTCACCTCTTTCATTCACAAATTTGGTGAAATGCTCTCAAACTTTTGATCTTGGCTTCATGCTTTTTCTTTTTGTAGTTCCCCTTGTTATAGGCATTGAAGGCTTTGTTGTTTGAGTAGCACCATCATCCCCAGCTTGAGCATCACCCATTGTTTCACCATGAGAAGACATCTAATTAAATCAATAAATTAGTTACAATAGAATGACAGATTATATAAGAAAGAGGACAATTTATAATAAATAGATAACTCCTATCTATAATCAATCTCCCTTCCTTTTAATTTCCATTTTCTGACCGGATAGGAATTTTGGTTTTAGACATATGTGCAGTATAGGGGATCATGAATTCATGATATCGAACAAAAGAAAAATGAAAGTAGTATCATTTCTCGGTTCTTCCTGTCTTCACTCTTCAGTAGATAGAATCATAGAAATATTTCTACTTAAAAAAAAAAATAGCTCGGCTCGGATTCCTTGTTCACTTTGAGCCAAAGCAGAAAAAACCAAATCCAAATAAGTAGCCAACCTAGATGAATCTAGTCTCTCAGTGAATTCCATCCTATATGCTAGTAAGGCGGATACAGTCATACAGAGGCCATTGTAATCCCTATATGTTCTAATCAAATCAAAGATGGCAGCTAAGAGAACAGTGGAGAGTAAATATTCCACAAAACAGATTAGTAATCACCGACTCACCTCTCACAAAACAAATAGATGCCGGACGGCCTGAGCACCAATGGCTTCACAAAATCACAAGGGTAGCAGAGAGCTAGAGACGAAGCAGGGGCGATGTCGGATTACCTTCAAGTCTGAAGCCACAAACCAGACACGAGGCAATGACGGCAGGTTGACGACGGACGGACGACGGTTGAGCTCACTCTCAGAGAAGGCAAGAAGCTCAGTGAGAGAGAAGGAGAGGATGCGATCGGCGTGATGTGCGATCTAGGGCAAGCCTTTGGGAGAGACACATCATTGAGTTGAGATTGACTGACTAGGGCACTAAGAGTGAGAGAGAGCTGAGAGAGTCTGTGAAGTCAAGTTTGACAGGCTATGCATTGCGTTTTGGTCTGGGAGTGAGGGAGGGAGTGACCGAAATATTTTTGTAAAAATGGAGGGAAATTAAAAATAGTAAAAGAAAGATAAAAATTTAAAAAAAGGGTTTAATTCGGTTATTCGGTTATAACCAAAATTTCTTTATACACACCAAATCGAACCCTAAAAACCGAAATAACTGAACAAAATAACTGAAAGAAAATAAAAACCAAATTAATTTCGGTTCAGTTCGGTTTTAGGTTTCGGTTTGGTTTTGCTCACCCCTACTCCAAAGGATTTTATCTAGTTTGAAACTCAGGTTCCTAAACTTTTAGAGCAGTTATCAAATATACTCTGCACAAAGCCAAAGATCAAGTTCTTACTCTTGGGAGGCATTACAGTTTCTCAAAACGTTGCTAGCTACCCAAGTTCTGTATTTCACTAGCGAGTGATGTGTTGTGCAAATCTCTGATAAATAATTAACGCCAAAAGGATAAATCAGAGGGAAAAAAGTATGAGCACACATATGACGCCAATGAAGTATTTACAGCTAAGGAATTTTATATTTTTGAATTACGACAACTCACCAAATGTAGGAGTAATTGATTTGAAATTCACAATTGAAACATTCCCGGAAGAAAATTACTACTATTAGATCATTAATGAAATAACCGTAAAAACCATTATTTAGCAAACGAAATAACATGAGACCAACAAAGGAAACCCCACAATGAATTATGATTTCTAGGATAGAAATGAACAACCCAAACCAGCGAAGGTTTTCAAAATCACCTCAATGCCTCATAGAATTTTTATTCTTGATCATCATTATCATGATAGAAACTACGAAAAACAAAAAAGTATGGGCGGGAGAGAACAATGAGGAACCTGAAGGAAGCAATCGGAGTTTCAAAGGAGAAGACCACCAATGATAACACGGGATTTGGATCCTCTCAGAATCATTCTTTTATTTTTTTTCTTCTCAGAATCCCATCTCCATCGTGGAAAATAGATGATTTGTGTTAATATTAAAATAATATTAGTACCAGCATATTAGGAGGAGCTTTGGGGCCTAATTAAATAAGTAACGTCGTCGATCGCTCAGTTGTGGGTGCAGTTTGATTTGTGTTAATTAGCTGTCTCAGCTGCATGCACACCACGTACGATCGCAAACATCATCAAAATGAACAAGAAACAAAAACTAGTAAAGGACTTGATTGGCTGGACTATTGGATTCATAAGAGGAGAATCTCTTTAATTAAAAGAAAATTAATCACCAATCAACAGCAATGATTGATTAAAGAATATTCAATCACACATTAAGGATTTGATTGATTAATTGACTGAAAAAAAATCAATCAAATATTAATTGTCGTTGTAAATTAGAATATTATCCTATAATAAATGAGTCAGATTGTATATTCCTAAAATGATGGTCACTCTGGCTTTATAAATAGGAGGTATCTCAACTCATTTCTCTATGCCCCAATCATCAAGTTTTCTGACTTCCTCCGTCATACCACTCTGTGTGAATACTGGAAGGTACACACTTTTTGTTTCTATTTATATTCCGTCATTTGTAAATGATCAGAATGGGCTTCCATCATATTTGTAGTTAATATTCCTTTCCCTTTAATCTTCCTAACACTGGGAACATAATTTATCAAAACTTGTCAAAATAATATTATCTCTGGTCTTAAATATAAGATTTACTTAATTATAACATATATTACCTGATCTCTCTAATTACTTATGTAGATTAGATTATACTACTTCCGGTCCTAATTATAAGAGTTAGTTGACTAGCCAATTTGATAAAGTTAAAAAAATAAGTTAAGTTCATTATTTGTAATAAATAGGTGTTGTTTTTCCTAAAATATCCTTGCTAATCAAGTATATTGGCTAGAACTACTATTATTAAAAAGACTATCTCAGGAAGAAATACATAAATATAATAGACAAAGTGGATTGAGGTCTTATATTTAAAATCAAAATAAAAGTCAAATAAGATCTTATATTAAGGACAGATGTAGTATATCAATTCATAAGATAGGTAAATTAATTTTAAGAAAAATAATAAATATAAATAATTTAAAATAATTTTTTAATTTTTTTAATTAATTAATTGAATCAAGTATCCGTTTGTATTCAGCACACGGTGTCGTTGTCGGTTTTCTTTTCCAAGTCTCCAAGTAATTAATAGTACCCAGGAAAGAAAAATAAAAAGTAAGTAATAGTACCTTAATGATTGAGGCAAAATTGTCCGGTTCCAAATTAAAAAAAACCATTTTTTTCAGACACAGGTTTTTTAATTAAAAAAATTTTATTCGAGATAATATCAAGTATTTAATATAAATAGTTTTCTGAGCGAAGATTCGAATCCTATTGGCAAAACTATCCAAGAAAATTATTTAAACGCTGATATTCTTAACTTATCAACATACT
Organism: Neltuma alba; assembly: GCF_004799145.2. Classification (NCBI taxonomy): domain Eukaryota; kingdom Viridiplantae; phylum Streptophyta; class Magnoliopsida; order Fabales; family Fabaceae; genus Neltuma; species Neltuma alba. Next base: position 181,411 of record NW_021632867.1, on the reverse strand, counting down.
CTTTTTATTTTCATTAAAAAAATTTAACAAGAACTCTCTCAAAATTTAATTCCCTTTCTTTTGATATCATTCTCACAGCCTGAGGTAGGGCATGGGAAGGCAATGACTACTTTAAACACATGACTGAAGATTATAAAATAAATAATCCCAAGAATTAAGCTTTTTTTTATTGCATATTATGGTGGATATCTTAGAACATGCTGATAAAAAACTTTGAAGAGTTCTACTAACAGCTTGTATTGTGTATTCCAACATAGGGCATTGGTGAAATATTTTTATAAGAATGAGAATTAAAACGAAGTGAAATTTGATTTTAAAAAAAAGACATAAATATAGTTGTTATGTTACGGATAGAAATAGTCAATTTAAAAGACTCATTGTGGATGCCGATTTGATGCGGTGCTGCCTACTTGATGGAATGAGGGGGCGGTGTTAGAAGTTGAAGTGAGTTGAGACTTGAGATTAATGTAATGATTTGACCGTTGTAAATATAGACGTTATGGGCTTGCCGGATTATATCCGGTTACTTCTTGTGTCCTATTATTAGGGTTAATAGTTAATTCTTTCTGGTCCAATGGATGTCAATTAGACAGCCCAGTAACAATTGACCTCTTAGTATGTCCAATTATATAATTTTCTGCACTTAATATTAGGCCCAGCATATTCTCAGACTTTTGATTTCAGACCCAAGACCTACATAATGAGAAGAATTACAATAAGGTCCCAAAAAAAGAGAAAATTTCAGAAAGAACCCTTGGAATATAAAAAATTTCAGATTGGGTCCTGAAATTTTGTAAATGACAGAAATGGTCAATAATCCAACCTGTCATTTGTAAAATCAAAACGAATTGATAATTTTGCCCTAGTAAGCAAAAGTAAATAGTTATTCTCTAAAAAAATTTAGGCAATGCTTACACTATTCTGGTGATTATATGATTAGTTGTAGTTAATAACAAGGTACCTGATTACGAAAAAATAAATAGTTATTCTCTACACAAATCTAGGTAACGCTTACACTGTTCTAGTGATTACATGATTAGTTGCAGTTAATAACAAGACACCTGACTACGAAAAAATGAGTAGTTATTCTCTACACGAATCTAGGTAACACTTAGACCCTTATAGTGATTCCTTAAATCATTGTGGTAAATGAATACACAAATAAGAGCAAATTTGTCAATTCTTCTTGATTTTACAAATGACAGATTGGGTCATTGACCCTTTCTGTCATTTACACAATTCCAGGACCCAATCTGAAATTTCATATATTCCACGGGCTTTTTTTGGGGTTTTTCCAAAAAATAATTATTAAAAAGTCTTAATAACAATTTAAACAGCTTTTAATAACAAGTTTGAGAATAGAAAATGACAACTTCTGATACTTGTTTTGTAATTATCTTTTTTTTTGGACCTCATTATAATTCTCCCTATATAATTCCTCAATAAATGTACCGGCAAAAAGTTGAGTGCTAATTTATTTTCACTGCATTCTTTTTGAAGCTCACTTGACGCATAAAAGAGATAATAACTTGGAAACTGCTTAAAATTATACTGATTTTCTATAATCTTCAGATCTTATGTCGATTACGTAGTCTAATGAAATTTGTAGAGACCGGTGGAAAAAATAAAAAAATATTATAGACTATGAGAAGTGTTATGATAATAGTGAAATGTTATTTAAACCCTATGATTAATGTTCATTTATACTGATTTGACGCAAATTATTGTTAAAAGATCAATAAATAATGGTTTAAAAAAACAAACCATAATCTGGTGGTCCAAAATGTTACAAAAACCCATCCAAGAGTGACGGATGGTGTTGGCGCTTGAGCAACTTTGCCGTAGACCATACTTCATCTTTTTTTTATTTATTTTAACATCATTTAAACATATACATACACACAAACATGTCACTACTGGGCTCAAATTAGGAACCTCATTCAAACATTACAAGTAATATTGCCATTGACAAACATAGTCCTTTTACATGTACATGAAAGTTTAAAACTAATTAATCAACGTAAGTTTAATACATCCTGTACGTTGGAGACAAAAAAATGGTAGAAACTCTATCACTTTTTCAAGTTTACAGACTTTGTCTCTCATTGACTAATCAGCCCATGTGAAACTCTATCACCAATAAATCTAATGTATTTTTCTAATACAAGATGGCTGACAAGATGACAAATTGATGACAACTCTAGCACCTAAAGTCTACTTTGCGTTTATTACGCGTGACAAATTAATGCTCTTCATTAGTCCAAATGAAACCGTACCATTAAAATGTTCAACGCTGTGATAATGATAATAACCTTTTTCTGCCATTGATAATAATAAAAACTTTTATAGTCATTCAATATAACGTTAATTTATTACAGGAGTTAAGTATACGCTAAATTGATAGCAACTGTTCATCTGCCTCTTTTAAATCCATGGACTTTGTCAAAATGTGAGTGATTTCATCTCAAAATTACTCAACTACTAATAAGTCTAAATATATGTTCTACATATATATATATATATATATATATAGATTTAGTCCAATACTACCTCCACTGTTTGATATAAGAGCTAAACAACTAATTTGTGGATATTAAGAAAATTAGTTATATCGGTTACATATAATAAATACGTGTTGTCTTTCTTAAAATATTTTTGTTCATTATGTGTGTATAAAGAGCAATGCTTTATATTATAGAAACTAAAACCTATGATTTAATTTGAAAACAAAACTAAAAAGAACTAATAATGGTGTTATTTTTTTATGTTAAAAACAAAATGGTATTGATTTTTTATTTTTAAAACAAAAGTTGTTGAACTAACGTGTTCTCTCCACATTTATTCTGACTTTTCTTCACCAAAAACGTCTACACATAGGCCCCCGCAATGAACCATATAAATTCCACAATCCATTTTTATGCCTCATATCCGATCATGAGCTTTTTAAAAAACCAAAAAAAAAAAAGGAGGCAAAATAAAACACAGTTATCAAAGAATTTTTGCCATAAACCTCTCTAGTTTTTTCACTTTTGAACTTGTATTGAAGCTATTTCATCAATACGATGGGTTTTATGTTGAAATATTTCTATGCATTATTGATGCGGCTGTTGTTGCATTCAAGTCTCAGTGTGACCATTAATGGTGAAGCAATGAAGAAGTGCATGGAGAGGGAGAGGAAGGCTCTTCTCTTGTTCAAACAAGGCATCTATGCTGACTCTGCTACTATGCTGTCCACATGAAGGGACGGAGATGATGAAGATTGTTGCAACTAGGAAAGAGTTTATTGCAGCAAGGAAACAAGTCATGTTCAAATTCTTGATCTCCATAGTTCAGACTCACTTTATTTGACTGGTGTCATTAATATTACTTTATTGAATGATTTGCATGATCTGAAACATTTGGATCTCAGTTACAAATATTTATATCCAATTGACATCCCTGAGTCCATAGAGTTATTCATGAACTTGAGATATCTTAGCCTCTGTGACTTATTTTGTTGGGAGTATTCCCAATCATTTGGGAAAGCTATCAAATTTACAATATATTGATATGAGTTTCAATCACTTCAAAGGAGCTATCCCTTAACAAATCAGAAATCTTTCCAAGTTGCAGTACCTTCATCTTTGAGGAAATGATCTTGATGGAGTGATTCCTTATCAACTTGGGAATCTCTCCATGCTGCACACACTGCAACTTGGTGGTTATGATTCTAACCTCACAGTAGCCGACAAAAACAATCATGATGTAGACTGGATATCTATATAAGCTCTCTTCAATAACAAATCTTGGGTTGAATAATGTCAGTGATGCTGCCTGTTCTCATCTCTAGCTCCAAATGATTGGCAAACTTTTGCCACAACTGAGAGAACTGTGATTAATAGGATGTGGCATCATTTATGCCCATGACCTTCCTTCCAACTATTCTTCTTCGCTTGTCGTTCTTGATCTCTCCTTTAACAACTTGAGCTCATCACTATTTATAGGCCCTTCAACTTCAGCTCCAACCTTTAAGAGCTTTATATAAGAAACTGCAGTCTTTCAGCTAATGATCCTTCCTTTCTATTTTCTCATTTTCATTTTTCTTCCCTCACCGTTCTTGATCTCTCTTATAATGACTTGATGTTAGTAATGAAGTTGAACTTTGGCTCCACTCTTCAAGAGCTTTATTTGATAAATTATAGCCTTTCATCAAATAATCTTATTTTGACATCTTTCAATCCCAACCTTACTTCTCTTGTCCATCTTGACATGTCTTTTAATCATTTCACATCAACAACCATATTCCATTAGATTTCCAACTTCACCTTCAATCTTCATGAAGTGTACCTCAATAATAACTTCCTTGGCGGTTCCATTCCTTAGAGTTTTGGAAACACAATGAACTGTCTTCAAGTTCTTGATCTCCTCTAATTATCTCCAAGGTGAAGTGATAAAGCCCAATTTTTATTTATTTTATCCCACATTAATTCAGGATTTAAATGATAATTTTGGACTTAATTGGATTTTTATGCATAATTGGATTAATTAGTTGATTTTTAGATTTTGCAGAAAATTTGAGTTTTTGGATTAAAAATATAGATATTTTGTGATTTCCTATTTTTGACTTGGAATTAATTTTTCTATTTCTTTGGAAACAAGTCTCATATTTTTAGAAAGATTATTTTTAGAAAGTTTTGCAATTTCTTGCCTAATTTTTGTGCATATCTGATATTTAATTTTTGATTATATTTGGATATAATCTATATTAATGGATGCACTTAAATTCTTGTAGGTCAAGAAAGAACATATAGGAAATCCAAAGATTGTTTCTTGGGATTCAAGCACAATCCAATGGCTAATATCAAGTGGGTCAATTAATTACTAATGGGCTTGAGTTTTGGATCCAAGAGAATTTTCTTTTCTTCCATTAAAATAATCCCTTCAGCCTACGCCTAGCATCAGACTTTTCCATCACATAGACACGCACGGATGAAATTCAACGTCAATTCTCTTCTTTCACCGTGTCATCAATTCACATCCTCCCCTATCTTATTCCATGTATAAGAAGCCGTAAATCGTCATCACCCATTCAACTAATTCCCTTCCTTAGACACACATTCACTTACACCACACTTCATCATTCACAAGTCATCATGACCGTGAGTTTCAGGGCGCTTGGAGGGAAGATGATTATGACGGCAGCTTAAGCTTGTTAGGGAAACAACTTGGGAGAAGCATGGAGGAGATTAGAGCCTTGGGCTAGCACTTGAAGACCATAAGGGAGTGATGTTCCATTTATCTTTTTAATTCAAGAACTTGAAATTATTTAGTTTTAAATAATTTTAAGTTGTATTTTTGTTGAGACAATTTAGTTCTAGATTGTCATTTTTATTCTTGGATTGGATTGATATTTGGATCTTATTTGTGCCGAGATACTTGTTGGAATTTATGTTTAGAACCTTTGTATTGTTAATTGAATTTAAAATTGAGTTTTCATTATGAGTTTAATTATCAATGTGGTTTCAATTGCAAAATTTGGGTTCTTTAGCCTCTTAATTGTTTAATTAAGTTGGTTAATTGTCTAATTATTTAATTAGATAATCTCAAACATAATTTCCAGAATTAATTGAGTTATTTTTCATTGGTTTTAATAAGCTTAATTAACTAATTTTATATTGTTACGAGTTCTCTAATAGTTTAAAGGTTTTTTTAAGTTGAGGGTTTTCTTTATTTCAAGTAGGTAATTAAGTTTATTAATTCCACTCTCTTATCGCTTCCATTTGGTCTAATTAACTGATTAAGGTTATGAAGGTTAAATCCATGCAAATTCTAAGTTGTCCTTTTTACCTTACCTGAAGAGAACTTCTCCATTTTTATTTGTTAATTTTCTTTGCTTCCTAATTAATTTTCTTCATTTATCATTTTAATTTTGTTTACTTAAAAAAAATCCCCCCCAAGAATTGCATTGTATTTATTTAGTTTAATTTAATTTTCATATAGATTTTAGGACATTTGCATTTTCCATTTAGAATTAGAATTTTGCATTTTAGTTTAGGTCCAATTTATTGCATTTTTTTTATCACCTGAATTTTTACCTAAAGAAACCCATAAATTACTCCTTGGAAGTAATGACCTAGGTTGATCATGAACTACAAATTAATTGGGACCTAGTTTAATTGAGTGCTTTAACGATAAAAGCTTCATCAAGTCCCAACATCACTAGGGAATATTTGCATATTGAAGAGCTTAACACTTGGCTACAATAACTTGAGTAGGGACCTTCAAAGTTTCATTTGTAATACATCATACTGTGATAGACATCCATTACAAAGTTTGTATTTTCCAGGAAATCAATTGACGGGCATGTTACCAGATCTTTTGTCTTTTTTCTTTTTGCAAGATTTGGATCTCTCTCAGAACGAATTAAAAAAAAAAAATATCTGAAAGCTTAGGATCACAATCTCAATTGAAATATTCGCAGTTGAATGATAATGATTTGGGTGGTGTGCAATTACTGAATCCCATTTTAGAGATCTTTCTAATTTGTTGGTTCTATCATTGTCTCACAATCCGTTGGCCTTGAAAACTAGCAGTAGTTGGATTCCTCCTTTCCAATTACAAGATATGCTCATGGCTTTTTCCATATTGGCTTCGTAATCAACATGAATTATACTCCTTGGATATTTCTAATGGCAGTCTTTCTGGTTTTATACCAGAATGGTTTTGGCAACTATTGAAAGATTTAGATTACATGAACATCTCATCCAACAATTTTTCTGGTCAAATCTCGAATGTACCATTGAAGTTCAATCATCGGCCAACCATTGTCCTAACTTCAAACAACTTTGAAGGTGCGCAATTCCATCCTTTTTTGGGCAAGCATCAGAACTTCATCTTTCCAAAAATAAGTTCTCAAATTTGATGCCGCTTGTATGTAGCCAAACTGGAGGCATTCTCATTTTGGACATATCAAACAATCAATTAAAGGGGAATCTACCTAACTGCTGGAGCCAACTAAACTCAGTACAATTTGTTGATTTGAGAAACAATAATTTGTGGGGAGAGATCCCATCTTCTATAGGCCGCCTTGTGAATATGGAAGCTTTGGTTTTAAGAAACAATAGCTTGACTAGAGAACTTCCTTTGTCTTTGGTGAATTTCTTCAATTTATTATTATTGGATGTGTCAATGAATAAGTTGTTCGGACCAATACCTTCATGGATTGGGATAAGCCTTGGACAACTGAAAATTTCAAGCTTATGGACAAATCATTTATATGGAAGTCTACTTGTGCATCTTTGCCACTTGACACATATTTGACTCTTGGATCTTTCTTGCAATAGCTTGTCTAATGAAATTCCATCATATCTTCAAAATTTTACTACTATGGCACAAGAGCACATCAACATAAGTAAAAGCTATCATTATTATACCATCAATACAACATGGTATTATAAGATCTTTGATAGTTTGGAATTCTACATAACATTGATGTGGAAAGGGGAGGATTACATGTCTATGAGGCCAGAATTCCTTCTTAAAAGTATTGATCTCTCCAGTAATGCTCTATCAGGAAAAATACCAAGAGAACTTGTATCTTTGTTGGGATTGGTTTCCTTGAATTTGTCAAGAAACCAATTGAGTGGAAAATACCCAAAGAGATTGGAAATGTAAAATCACTTGGATTTCTTGATTTGTCAAAAAATAATTTATCAGGGCCAATTCCTCCAAGTCTTGCACTTATTGATTGGCTCAGTGTGTTAGATTTGTCAAACAATAATCTCTATGGAAAAATCCCAATAGGAACACAGTTGCAGAGTTTTAATGCCTCATGTTATGAAGAAAATTTTGATCTTTGTGGATTGCCACTTAGCAAAAATTGTGTAGAAGATAAGACATCTTCACATCAAGAAGATAATCACAATGAAGAAGATGACTCACTATTCTCTCAAGAATTATACTTGAGCTTGGGATTGGGATTTTTTGTTAGATTTTGGGCATTTGTAGGGCCCCTGCTCTTCAACCATATCCGGAGACAAACTGATTATAAGTTTCTAAATAGAGTCCATGTCATGGTGGCAATTTATGTGGCTAGGTACCTTACCAGGAGAGACTAGTCAGAAGGTAACAATTTAATTTCTCTTGCTCTTTTTTATTCATTAAGTTCTTATTTATAAATTACCTGTGACAATAAAATAGTAAGAGTCAGAGTCAATACGGACAAACATTTTAACTAGCAATGAGGTCTAAATAAAAATCTCAATTCATAGTTGTAAAAATATTTGAGTATGATATTTTAGCCTTTTGACTAATTTATTATGGGAAAACTAAGATAACAACAATCAAGTAATCATATTTATGGAATTACTTGGGAATTCTTAACAAGCTACTTGGTTTCTTGCAGGATCTGTTATTCTTTCGATTTGGCATTAGGATGAACTGATGTTCCAAAAAATGATGGTTTGTTGGACAGATTTATATTATGCTTTCAAACATACTAAGTCAGATCATTTGTACTGCAAACTAAATATTATAATTAGAAGCAAAGGTAGCATTATGTTCATTACAAGAATTTCATATCAAATTGTGTACTGACAAGGAATAGATAGCTCGATGCTTGTGGTGTGGTTGCCCTGTCCCCTGTGCTAAACCCGTTAGATAGCCTTGCATTTAGTTTTAGCAAAACTAAAAGTAGTCGAGACATACAAACCTAGTTAATAGTTTTAGTAATATGATCTCTATATATTAGGATATATTTGGTATAAGGAAAACAGAAAAAATAGGGAAAAAATTTTAATCAGGTCGGTTTATAAAAATAACAAAGCGGGGTTAGAAGATTTTAATTAATTCTTATTACTCTTTTATATTACATCTTCTCTTCATTAAAATTTTAAAACTCTTATTTTTTCAATTTTTTAAATCGAGCTCATTAGAATTGTTTCTCCCTTCCCTTTCTCTCTATTTCCTTCATATACCAAACGAGTCCTTAAGGTTGCTTTGTGCATTTTGATAATTAATTCTCGTTATAATATCATGGTCAAAAAAGATTCTCGTTATAATAAAATTCCTCGCCACGTGTTAGAGATAAATGATTGTCATTTGTGATAAATGATTGATTAAAAAAAAATTCCCCTAAACATAGGATATTTTGATATGAATTTGGATAAATGAAAAACTAGTTTTGGTGTTTACTAGGGTGATTGTTATTTATGTGATTTTTCTCTACCCCTCATTTATTATTTATTATATCTGAGAATAAACAAACAGAATCTTATATAGTAAAGATCAAAATAGTCATAAAAAATGATTTTTTTGCAAAATAATTAATAGTCTCAAGAAATGATGTTTTAATGAAGTTCTTTAAGGATATTTTCCGGAAATAAATAACCATCACTATAAATGTACATAACTTAACTTCATGAAGCCATTCTAAGTTTTAAAAATTAGTTTTGATTTGTTTGGTGATAAAAATTAGTCTGATTTTTCTGAATATATTAATTAGTTTGATTTTTTTTGGTGATAAAAATTAGTTTGATTTTTTTAAGTATATTTCATAGTTTATAATTTTATACTCCCTCCGGTTCTCAATATAAGACCTATTTTGTAGTGTAATTTACACTATAAAATAGGTCTTATATTTAGGACTGAAAGAGTATAACAAAAAAATAGCTAAAAAGTAAAAAAAAAAAAAAGGGTTTAAGAAATGGTAAGAGAGATTCGATGAAATTATTAAAATCCACACAACTCACGGTTCTATTTTGGCAAGAGGAGAGGGAAGGAAGGTGGGAAGGGGAAAAATTTTTTAATGGGTTCTATTTAAAAAATTGATAAAATAAGATAAAAAATTTTAAATTATTTTTTAAATTTTTTATCTCACATATTTTTTTATTAATTGGTATAAAATATTTTCTCTATTAAAATTTTATCACTCTATTTTTCTAATTTTTCACAACCCTAAAGTTGACAGTTGACTAACAAAAGGGTTTCATACCATTTACTTTATCTATAATTTCTATATGTTGCCGTGTTGATTCTTCTGCTTTCCTAAAAATTTGTGCTTAAATATTTTTTATTTCAATTTTTTTCAAATAAGATTGGGGCTATTTCTTTTATTGTCTATTTTTTTAAGTGTATATATATATATATATATCTTTTTATTGAAGACACTTTTTGCTGTTTTTTTTTTAATGAAAAAAAGAAGTTTGTTCACCTCCTTCAAAACCAATTGGCTATTGAGCCCATCCCTGTTTCCATTGGCTACGGGCCCGTTTGGGATCACGTTTGGACCCCCAAACGTGCGTCCCTATCTGACTTCTCATGTGGCTGTGTTTATATTATGTTTGGAGTGGCGTTGGTGGTAGATGGGCTTATGGTCTAAGAAGAGCTTTTTTCCAGAAGCTCAAATCCATTGCTTCTGACTTCTCCACAGCAAGTTTGGATAGGTGGGATCCATGAGTGAGGGAGGAGAGAGAATATTTTATGCATGATGTGCGTTTTTGTTTTTATCCTAGCCACTTAAAATGGTTCTTAATACTATCTCTAGTCCTTAATATAAGATCTTATTTGATTTTTATTTTGATCCTAAATATAAGAATCCAATCCACTTTGTTTCTTATGATTTTTATATATATTTTCTTTATAACAATATTATAAATATCCTTATTTTTAATAATTTTATTTTTATTACTTCATTTAAAATGGTCATATTATATATATAATTTCTTTCTAATAATAAATTAAATTTATTTACTTTTAATAATTTTTATTTTCCTTACTTCTTAAAAAATAGTCACATTATATATATCTAATATTAGATATGTACTATTTAATAAAATTCATGTCCTTTTAAGTCATTTTATATCCAAACTTACTTTTACATTTATCATCCAAACAAGTTTCAACTTCTTAAACTGACTTTTTTCCAAAACCTAATCCAAACATAAATCACATCACCCTATCTGACTTTTACTCAATCTGACTTCTATAGAAGTCAGATTGAAAAAAAGTTACTTCTGCCACCGCTATCCCAAACACACTCTACGACTATATATGCGGCCGGTTCATGTCACTATTATAGAAGTGGAAATAGGATTAGGATCGAGCGGGGAATCGGGTCCTGTGCATCGTGGATTCCTTACAAATAAAATACTTGTCAATATAAAATCTAATTATTAAGTTAATTTTAATTTTAAATATAACACCTATTTATATTTATTAATTTTTTTAAAATTACACTTATAAATACTCCCTCAACCATAATCAAGTAAGTGAGAGAGGGAGGATATTAAGAAAGATGATTATGATATTTTAGAAAAAACATGTTATATATCTTATAACTAACTAACTCACCTAACTTCCTTAATCTAATCAAATTAGTTAAATAGATCTTATATTAGGAATCGGAAGAGTAACTTTTTATAAATTTTATATTTGATAAAATTTTTATTAAATGTATTAGACAGATTGATGTTGATCATGTTTAATGATTTTTGTATATATAGTTTACTGTATTTTAGTTTATGTTTTTTCCATACTGTATTTTAATATTATTCAATAATTTTTTAAATATTTTTTACTGTATGAAATAGAGAAAGGTATGGAATAATTAAAAAAGCTTTAAAGAGCAACGAGAAAAGAAAAAAAGTGTCGGGGTTATAGCCCAACTCACCTCAAGCATCTTTCTTAGGATTTTATTAAGTGTGAACTTGTGAATTTGTTAGGCAGAAAAAAAAAAGTTGTGAATTCAAACCATTATAAGAAATATGATGAATGCATGAGTTATGAAAAAAAAAATGCGTGTTAAAAAAATCAGGCAAAGGCATGCTGGTTATTTCCATTTCCCTCATTATGATTTATTTCTATTCGTAGCCTCTTTATTTTATTTTGTGCACCTGGTTTTTTAGCTCTTTTATTTACTCATTTTGTCCGCCTCTTATATTAATCTATTTGGACATTTTATCATTATTTCTAACCTACTAAACTATTATCATAGTTGATGCGATCATTGTTCTTTATGTTTATTATGTATAGTATTTAGTCAATTTGAAACGATATTTTTTACTATTAGTTTCGGTTAATTTTTCATATAAATTCGGCTACTTTTACGTGTTACTGTGATGGAAAAATATCTTGATTTGTAAATGTAGATAGAGAAGGCTGCTCCGAAATAAACGTTGCTCATTAATCATCCATATGTACTTTTGTCAGACATGGAGGCAAGATAGAACTACAAAGTGATTGTCTTTCCATACTATCCCTTTTTTAATGCCCATATCTCCAATGTAAGAAAACAATAACCAGGAATGATACATATAAGCAGATTTTACAGTAAGATTTTTTTTTCGCCAAAGAGGACAGGTGTGATTGACAAGAAACCATCAATTTAAAATGAAATTTTAATTTACAAGTTGAAAATAAAAAAAAATAAAATGTCGTTTCCTTCAAAATAACTAAGATACAATAGTTAGACGAGAAGTTTGGTGCATAATTAATTGTCCAAATATCCTTTTCTCTTTATCATCTATGTAAGCCATTTATATCAACATAATCCGAGAAGCTATGAGGAGAGAATGGCGTAAAAATACATTAAAATAATGAAAAGATATTTTAATAATTCTACTTCAATTCCGTGCATAGCATGGGTCATATAAGTTCTTGAAAGAACATATTAAAGGGCCATGAAATAAAAGTATGGTCTTGAGAAAATCAAGATCGAACTTTAAAGTTTGATTTTACGAACTAGTCATAGATTTTACGAACTAGCATTCATATTATTTATTGAAACGGAGAAGCGAAATGCAGCTAAAAGTTTTTTTTTTTAGTAACGTAACATAAAAAATTAGATAAATGTTTTAATTTTTAAAATTAGTTTTCAAAGTTTATGTAAAAATTTGATCCTTTGGGAAACATTGATCTTTTGAATCCCTAGAAAAATTGTATAAAATACATTATTCTATTCTCTTGGAAGAGCAAGTTTAATTATGTGAGAAAATACAGGTTGGTCCATAAAATAAATTTTGTGTAACTCAACATATGAGTGGTAGCGACTTCTGGGTCTTAAGGAAGCAGTTTGGAATTCGATTCTCAACCATTATATATGAAGTTGTAGAAGTCTTTTAAGGATAATTAATTTTGTTATTGGCAGAAAATACTTCTTTTCCATAGAAAAATGTATTTTGGCCAAATATAATTTAAATTTATAAAATAGTACTTTCAGCCTATTTTGAAATTATAGTCGCATACCTTTTTTTAATAAAACTAGGACATATTTTTGAAAATAAAAAATTATTTTTTTGCCAATTGAAAATAAAGATTTAACGTCATATAAGCACGTTACGATGAAATAAGGACTTAAAAATAAAATAAAAATGAAGTCATCCCACTCGCTAAGAATATTAAGAACGCATCCAATTTAAGTAAACTAATATTGTAGACTATGAAAGTGGCAAAATGGTATTTCTTCTTTTAAATTAATTAGATTTAAGATCACATTTTCACCGTTTGAGATGCCGCCAATAAATTAGGAGATGGATTTTTTTTTTTTTTTTTGCTTCTGAATTAAATGATGAATTTCAACTTTTAATTGGAAATAAAGATCAGCATGAATAACAAAATCCTCATATTATATCTGTCTGTGTGATAAAATGTTTGGTTACAAAAGACTATTTTTGTCGAAGCAAGATAATACAAAATTCTCAATATTATGAACTCTGAGAAAACATTGTCATTTATTTTTTTTGAAATAAAATCCTCTGATGACTTTTCCTCATCGGAAAAGTATACAAGTTATTAGCTAGTTATGTTATTTTCGAAACTCACTGTATATAGAAGCCTATATCTAGTTATGTTATTTTTTCTGGTAATGATCTAGTTATGTTATGATTAATACTACCTCTAGTTCTAATTATAAAACCCTGTTTGTAAACTACAAATAAAATCTTATAATTAGGACTAGTGTTAGTATCATATAACATTTTATAAAATATCAAATTATGTGACTTAACTCATAGATAGTATTTTTAAGGATGTGTATATAATTATGTAAGTGATTGAAGGATTTGAAATCAAATTATTTATCTCAACCCGGCCAAACAAAATATTTATATCTAAATATTTCTTCTCAGAGAATGTACATGTCGTTAATTCTAAACATAGATAAATCTTTTCCAACCGTCTATTAAGCTGTGCAACGGATAGACAATAATGGTTATTTATCTATGGTTTATATATCAAATGCAGTTTAGCTCACAAGATCCCCAGTTACAAGGGAATTCGGATATAATATAAGAGCATATATATTTTAATTGTTCATTTAAAAGTTGAATAGTTTAAATTTTATTCTAATTTATTCTCAATATTTTAATATCTTTTTGTTTTCACACCAAATTTACAGATAAACATAATTTTCATAAATTATAATTTATTTAAAGTGAGACTTTAATGTACAATATATATATATATATATATATATATCCTACGTAAAGGTAAGATCATTGCAGCTTCGTGATCACTTATTTTAGTCTAATATAATCCAAGATGGCCGTGAAGCTTCTTGGAATATCAGTGAGGGAGTATACTTTACCTTTTTTTCATTTGAGGGAGATTTCTACATTGTGGGGGCAAAAGGAGGAAGACTTTCAATTGCGAGTGTTTTGTGTGCCAGAATGTTTTGTTAGAAAAGAGAGCATTTTTGTCCAAGCAAAATAATATCTTACAAGAGTACACTATCCGACACCAACAAAAATGCTCAATATTATGGACTCCGAAAACATCGTGCATTTATTTTTGAATTTTCATTTTAAAAAAAAAAGAGGTTGTTGAAATAACGTGTTCTCTCCACATCTACTCTGACTTCTCTTCATCAGAAAGTGCACCAGTGATCCATCAAAGTATGGCCTCACAACGAACTCTATAAAAATTCTACGTACCATCCACATTTTACGCCTCATAACATCTCACGAGTTGAGAAACCACGGTTATCTAAGAACTGTGTGTTTTAATCCTCTCTAGTTGTTTAACTTTTGAACTTGTATTGAAGCTATTTTGTCACTGTGATGGGCTATGTGTTCAATTCTTTTTATGCATTATTGACACTGCTGTTGTTGCTGCATACAAGACTCAGTTTGGCCACTGATGGTGAAGCATTGAAGAAGTGCATCGAGAAGGAGAGGAAAGCTCTTGTGTTGTTCAAACATGGCATCTATGCTGACCCTGCTCATATGCTGTCCGCATAGAGGGATGGAGATGATGAAGATTGTTGCAACTGGAAAGGAGTTCGTTGCAGCAACCAAACAGGTCATGTTCAAATTCTTGATCTTCGTAGTTCTGATTCACCCCTTTTGAGAGTACAATTAATATTACTTTGTTGAGTGAGTTGCATGAACTGAAGCATTTGGATCTCAATAGCAATTGTTTCTACCCAAGTGACATCTCTCGGTCCATAGAGTCATTCACCAACTTAAGGTATCTCAACCTCTCTTGTTCTAATTTTGTTGGGATTATTCCTAATGAATTGGGAAAGCTTTCAAAGTTGCAGTACCTTGATATGAGTTTCAATTACTTTGATAGAGCTATCCCTTGGCAAATGGGAAATCTTTCCAAGTTGCAATGCCTTGATATGAGTTTCAATTACTTGATGGAGCTATCCCTTGACAAATGGGAAATCTTTCCAAGTTGCAGTACCTTCATCTTGGACAAAATAATCTTGTTGGAGTGATTCCTTATCAACTTGGGAATCTCTCCATGTTGCACACTTTGCGACTTGGTGGTTATGGTTCTAACCTCACAGTAGCCGACAAAAACAATGATGAGGCAGAGTGGATATCAAAGCTCTCTTTATTAACAAATCTTGAGTTGAGCTATGTGAGTGATGTTGGCAATTCTCAGGTGTGGCTGCACATGATTGGTAAACTTGTGCCAACACTAACAGAATTGAGACTCAGTGGATGTGGCATTTCTTATGCCCATGGCCTTTCTCTGTTTGCTTCTCCTTCCAACTATTCTTCTTCTCTTGTCACCCTTGATCTCTCTTATAATAACTTGAACTCATCATTATTTCAATGGCTCTTCAACTTTAGCTCCAGCCTTCAACAGCTTTATCTAAGAAATTGCAGTCTTTCATCTCACAATCTCTATTATTTATCTTCCCATTTTCATTTTCCTTCTCTCCTTGTTCTTGATCTCTCTTATAATAAATTGATGTCAGTAATGACGTTGAACTTCGGCTTCAATCTTCAAGAGCTTTATTTGGCAAATTGTAGCCTTTCATCAAATAATCTTATCTTCACATCTTTCAATCCTAACCTTACTTCTCTTGTCCTCCTTGATCTCTCTCAATCATTTGAAATCATCAGCAATATTCTATTGGATTTCCAACTTCACTTTCAATCTTCATGAACTGAAACTCTATGACAATTCGCTTAGCAGTTTCATTCCAGATGGTTTTGGAAACACAATGAAGTCTCTTGAAGCTCTTGATCTCTTCTATAGTAATCTCCAAGGTGAAATCCCAACATCACTAGGAAATATATGCACATTGAAGAGCTTAACACTTGCCTACAATAACTTCAGTGGGGACCTCCTGAGATTCATTTCTAATATATCATGGTGCAATAGACATTCATTATAGAGTTTGGATTTAGCAAGAAATCGATTGACGGGTATGTTACCAAATCTTTTGGGTTTTTCCTTTTTGCAAGATCTGTCTCTCTCTGATAACCAATTAGAAGGAAAAATACCTGAAAGCATTGGATTGATGTCTCAATTGGTAGGATTGCATTTGGGTGGGAACAATTTGGGAGGTGTAATCACTGAATCTCAATTCAAAAATCTTTCTAATTTGTTGAGCTTATCATTGTCTGGCAATCCATTGACCTTGAACATTAGCACCAGTTGGATTCCCCCTTCTCAGTTACTAATTATGGAGATGGCTTCTTGCAAGATAGGTCCTAGTTTTCCAAACTGGCTTCGTAATCAACATCATTTATCCATTTTGGATATTTCTGATGGCGGGCTTTTAGGATCTATCCCAGAATGGTTTTGGCCACTATTGAAAAATATAGATCACGTGAATATCTCATTCAACAACTTTTCTGGTGAAATCCCAAACTTGCCACTCAAGCTTTATCAAGGCCCACAAATAATTTTGACTTCAAACAACTTTAAAGGTGCACCTCCATCATTTCTTTCAAAAGCGTCAAACTTTATCTTTCTAAAAATAAATTCTCAAATTTGATTCAACTTGTATGTGGCCAAACTGAAGGTGGGGGCATTGTCATTTTAGACCTCTCAAACAATCAACTAACAGGGCATCTACCTAAGTGTTGGAGCCAACAAAACACGTTAAAATTTGTTGACATGAGCAATAATAATTTGTCAGGAGAGATCCCATCCTCTGTAGGACGCCTTGTGAATATGGAGGCTATGGTTTTAAGAAACAATAGCTTGACTGGAGAACTTCCTTTGTCTTTGGCCAATTGCTCCAAGTTAGTATTATTGGATGTGTCAGAAAATAAGTTGTCAGGACGAATACCTTCATGGATTGGGGTAAGCCTTGAACAATTGCAAATCCTAAGTTTACGGATGAATCATTTAAATGGAAGTCTACCCATACATCTTTGCCACTTAACACAAATTCGACTCTTAGATCTCTCTCGTAATAACTTGTCCAATGAAGTTCCATCATGCCTTGAAAATTTTGCTGTTATGGCACAAGAGCACATCAACTTAAGCACGAGCTATCATTATTATACGACCAATAAAATAGGGCCTTATCAATACCTTGGTGGTTTGGAATTCTATATAACATTGATGTGGAAGGGTGAGGATTACAAGTATATGAGGCCAGAACTCTTTCTTAAAAGCAGTGATCTCTCTAGCAATGCTCTATCAGGAGAAATACCAAGAGAACTTGTGTCTTTGTTAGGATTGGTTTCCCTAATTCTATCAAGAAACCAGCTAAGTGGAGAGATACCTATAAATATTGGGAATCTAGAATCACTAGAATTTCTCGATATGTCAAACAATAAATTATCAGGCCCAGTTCCTTTAAGCTTTGCTAATATTGATCGCCTCGGTGTGTTAGATTTGTCAAACAATCATCTCTGTGGAAAAATCCCAATAGGAACACAATTGCAGAGCTTTAATGCCTCATCTTATGAAGGAAACCTTGATCTTTGTGGATCGCCACTCAATAAAATTTGCCCAGAAGATAATATGCCTCCACCTCAAGAGGCCAATCACGATGAAGAAGAAGAGGCCTCATTGTTCTCTCAAGAATTTTACTTGAGTATGGGATTGGGATTTGTTGTTGGATTCTAGGCTGTTGTAGGACTGTTGCTCTTCAACCGAACTTGGAGGCAAGTCTATTATAGGTTTATGAGCACAATAACAGACAAAATCCATGACATGGTCGTAGTTTATGTGGTTAAATACCTCACCATCAGAGACTAGCAACAAGGTAATGATTTATTTTTCTCTTGCTGTTCTTCCTCCCATTCAACACTTATGATAACCATATGATGGTAAATTACTACAATCTGTGTTAACATAGACAAACATTTTAACATGCTAGTGATGTTCAAATAAAAATCAAACTTGGACGTTGTATGAGTATTAGGCTTTTGACTAACTTATGGGAAAACTAAGATAATAAAAATCAATCTTATCTATGGAATTACTTGGGAATGCTTGACATGCTACTCTGTTTTTTACAGGATCTGTTTGTCCTACAGTTTGGCATTGGATGTAGTTATGATCCAAGTAATGATGGTTTGTTACACTGATTTATGTTATGATTTGAAATATATTGTACTTATAATAATGTTCTCTACTAGCATTTCATCGAACTGGTTATGTTCTGCTTATTGCCCTTTAAATATTTTCTGTTGCATGCTAACTGGGGATATATATATATATATATATAACTCCAGCATAACATTATAAGTTTCAAAATGATATTCCTTTTGAATTATCTATCTATTGGCTTTGTATTGATATGGCCATATGGTATTGACCAAATAATTCTGCTGAGGAAGAAAATGAGGTCCTTAATTTCATGAATTAGAACTTACACATTGGGTTGATTGAGTTGTGACAAGGCATTGGAGACCGATACCTTTGATCGCTGAACAAATCGGTGCGTACAAAGGAAGGTCTTGTCCAACAGTTTGAAAACTTTTTGAGGGACGAATATCCAGAACAATGAAGTTAAATATTTCAAAGCTATTATTTTTTTATGTGCAAATTGTTCTGCGTGAGTTCTCTTTTGTATTTGAGATACTCTTCCTCTGCTTAAATTGCATAATATTGAAGAGAAAAGTTTTAAAACTTGGGATCTAGACATGTTAGACACCCTTGTATTTTTAGCTTTAGGAAGCTTACAGAAAACAACAATAAAAAGTAGCATAGATAAACAGAGTCAATGTTTGGACTGCTTTGTATGTTATAATAATTACCCCCAATGATAAATATCCCTTGCTTTGTGCTTGGGGACTGGACGTAGGACATATTGGTCTGAACCAGGATAAATGATCGTGCTCATTCTTTGTCTCTCTTCACTTGTTTTATTTGTTATTTTTTAAAATTATATTTAAGGATAACCTCATATTTCATAGAAATTTTACCATGCAAAGTCATAGAAATAAAAAAAATATTTTTTGACATAATTAAACTTTTTCTTAGATTTCTAGGTTAACACAACTCAAGAGATGATACTCTAATGCATGTTCTTTAAGAATATTTCCCAAAAATACACAAGTTCGACTCTTAAGTAAAAATAACTTCATAAAGCAATTATTAATTTTAAAAAGTAGTTTGATTTTTCTTAACATTTGTAATTTATATGAACTTAAAAAATAGCTATTTTTTTTTTAAAATGTTTAACACTAATACTACAATCAAAGAGATTTAGTGAAATTACTCAAATCCGCATTCACACCTAGTAAACCCAAAACCTATGATATAATCATTGATCCTAATATAATAGGGTCATCATCAATATATCAAAAAACAAAATTTATGGCAAGTTTTGTTATTCACACTCATTCATAAAACACTAAATAACATTAATTCAACAATATTTTTTTTTTGGTACAAGCAATTTGAAACATTTTCTCAGAAGAGAGCCACACACTCCATTTTTTACTACTTTGAGGTATAAAATCCACGCCTCAAGGTACTTGGTTCTCAACAATTTAATAACAACTAAGATTGTGCGCGCACAGTGCTTATATGTAGGAAAAGAAAAGGATAGAGCCCACAAACATAGAAAGGATTGTGATTGTGGGATTCTCGATACAATTTTGGTTTCTTCTCCGCAAGGCAAGCCTTTGGAGATTCAGAATTGGAAGTCGAACACCCTGCACTTATATAAATATTTAAAATAGTACTTATGATTTTTAATATAAATATAAGAATTAGATATCTAATTTTAAATATTAAAAAAATTAGTTAAGTTATTTATTAATAAATATTATTTTTAAAATATTTTATTAATCATGTGTATTAAAATGAAAGCCATTTAACCTATGTAATTTTCAAAAAAATACATAAATGCAGGAAATAAAATTAATTGAATTTTTATATTTAAGATTAGAGATACAGTGTTATATTGTACTCCTCATGTCCTTAATATAAGATCTAATTATTGTGTAAATCTTATTCCTAAATATAAGATCTATTTATCATATTTATCATTTTTTTCTAAATTATTCCTATTGATATTCTCTCAATTATAATCAAGTAAAAGAGGAAGAGAGGATATTAAAAAAGATGATTATGGTGTTTTAGAAAAAATATGTCATATTTCTTATAATTAACTAACTTATCTAACTTCTTTAATTTAATCAAATTAGTTAAATATATTTTATATTAAGGATTAGAGTAGTATCATTATTTTAAGCCGATTGCATCATTCTAAACTTTTCTTTTCTTCCTGTATTGAGAATTTTACTCACTTTTTCACCACCCACTCCTCAAATATCGTACCAAATTCTCCGGGTCCTTCTTATTAGGGAAAATGACATTGAGGTCCCATGGAGAACAAAATACAGCAAAAAGGTCCCCTGAAATGTCATAATTTTTCTGAAGTCCCAAAGGGACTTAGATGCAATTTTCAGAATCTGTAAATTACTCTCTTGCCCTGCCCTAAGCCATCAGAAACGAAGCAGCAGCATTTCATTTTGGGTGAGACTTCCCGCGCAATATGCTTGAGAAAGAAGACATTGGGAAAGAGGGAAGCAGCCATTGATGATGAATTTCCATGTGAATCTCCACAAACTTTCAGGTGTGAAACTTTCTTTCCTCTTCTCTCCTACCTTTCTTGACAGATTGTGCTTTTGTTTGGAAATGGGAAATGAAAAAATCGTTTTTGTGTTTTTGGGTTGCTTGTGGGTGGTTTTGGAAATGGGATTCACAAGTTAATCAATAGAAAAGCTGTGTTTTTGGTTGGTGTGTGTTAGTGATTTAAGTTGGGTGTGTAGGATAATCATGGGTGCTCTGTTTTTGAGTTGCTTGTGGGTGGTTTTGCTCTGTTCTGATGCTAGTTCAGTGGCAAAGGAAGAAAAAGATGAAGGTTAGTGAGGGTAGAAACCCTTAGCACGAAATGGGATTGTGTTGTCAATCAGGCCGCGATTGTTGTCAATGTGTGCCGCTACACTTGTCAATGTAGCTCCTTAAGTTGTCAATGACAGTTGCGTGCTGGTTGATAGAGGTTTGAGTTACTGATGGTATTTCAAAGCTTTTGTTTTTGGTTTAGGATTCAGATGTTAATGAATGGAAAAGCTGTGGTTTTTGTTGGTGTGTGTTGTGATTTAAGTTGGGTGTGTAGAATGATAATGGGTGCTCTGTTTTTGGGTTGTTTTTGGGTGGTTTTCCTGTGTTCTGATGCTAGTTCAGTGGCAAAGGAAGAAAAAGATGAAGGTTAGTGAGGGTAGAAACCCTTAGCACGAAATGGGATTGTGTTGTCAATCAGGCCGCGATTGTTGTCAATGTGTGCCGCTACACTTGTCAATGTAGCTCCTTAAGTTGTCAATGACAGTTGCGTGCTGGTTGATGCAGGTTTCAGTTACTGATGGTATTTCAAAGCTTGTGTTTTTGGTTTAGGATTCAGATGTTAATGAATGGAAAAGCTGTGTTTTTTGTTGGTGTGTGTTGTGATTTAAGTTGGGTGTGTAGAATGATAATGGGTGCTCTGTTTTTGGGTTGTTTTTGGGTGGTTTTCCTTTGTTCTGATGCTAGTTCAGTGGCAAAGGAAGAAAAAGATGAAGGTTAGTGAGGGTAGAAACCCTTAGCACGAAATGGGATTGTGTTGTCAATCAGGCCGCGATTGTTGTCAATGTGTGCCGCTACACTTGTCAATGTAGCTCCTTAAGTTGTCAATGACAGTTGCGTGCTGGTTGATGCAGGTTTCAGTTACTGATGGTATTTCAAAGCTTGTGTTTTTGGTTTAGGATTCAGATGTTAATGAATGGAAAAGCTGTGTTTTTTGTTGGTGTGTGTTGTGATTTAAGTTGGGTGTGTAGAATGATAATGGGTGCTCTGTTTTTGGGTTGTTTTTGGGTGGTTTTCCTTTGTTCTGATGCTAGTTCAGTGGCAAAGGAAGAAAAAGATGAAGGTTAGTGAGGGTAGAAACCCTTAGCACGAAATGGGATTGTGTTGTCAATCAGGCCGCGATTGTTGTCAATGTGTGCCGCTACACTTGTCAATGTAGCTCCTTAAGTTGTCAATGACAGTTGCGTGCTGGTTGATGCAGGTTTCAGTTACTGATGGCGACTACGTCTGGAAAACATCTATTTTGCTTTGTTCACATAGGGGGAAAGTTTATAAATGATGGAGAAGATAATATGAGATATGTGGGAGGTAGTGTAAGAACAACCAATGTAAAGGAGGGCACAAGTTATGAAGAATTGAAAGAAATTATATCATCAATTGCTGGAAAAGAAAGCAACTCATTTCTTCTGAAATTCTCTGTTGTGTTTGATAAAAAAACTTTTGTGGAGTTGGTAGATGATGATGGGGTGGAACATTTGATAAAGTTCAATGAAGAAAGTGGTCATGTGTATGTCGAAGAAAATGAAAATGAGGACCACATAGAAGCAACAAGAGATAATACAATGGAGGAGCAAGATGTGTAAGTATAGTTTAAGAAAACTGTTATTGTGATTTCTTAGTATGTCAGTTGTTACTGTATTGCTACCAACTTGTCAATACATGCACCCTGACTTGTCATTTTTTGCAGGATTGATCAATCATTTGGAGGTGTCAATGAATTGTCTATGTCTCCACCTACCTTATTTGATGTGATTGGAGAGCCACAATCAATTCCTTGTGCTGTTGAAATGATCCCAACACCTACACCACAAATGAATTCCACAAAATGGAAGGATTTGATTATTGGAGAAGGACAAATATTTCCAAATGCCACTACTCTCCGGAAAACATTATACAAGTACAGCTTATGCCAGAAGTTTTCGTACGTTTTCATTAAGAATAATCAGCAAAAGATCATTGTGAAGTGCAAGGTTGATGGTTGTCCATGGTATATGGGTGCATATTCAATGGGAGCACATCAAGATACTGAGTTTTTAACTATCAGAACGTACAAAAGTGAACACATTCATCATGCACAGGACAACTTAATTGTACCTCACTCAGGAAGGTCAAATTTAGCTGCTTCGATTGTGATTGATGACTTGAGGTGCAATGTTGACAAGAGTCCTAATGAAATCAGAAAGGACTTGTATAAAGAATATGGAGTGCAATTGAACTATACTCAAGCATATAGGGTTAGGAAGAGAGCACTAATGGAATTACATGGTCGAGTAGAAGATTCTTATAAGGTAATCCCTTGGATGTGTGAGAGACTCATGGAAACTGATCCTGACACAGTTGCAAGATGGGAAGGCTCAGATAGCAACCGATTTGAGAGGCTATTCATTGCATATGGATGCTCAATTAAAGGCTTTGTGGAAGGTTGCAGACCAATTATTTATATAGATGGATGTCATTTGAGTGGTCCTTACAAAGGAACTTTATTATCAGCTTGTGCATTTGATGCAGACAATGAGTTGTTTCCTTTAGCATATGGTATTGTTAGCGGGGAAACAAATGATGAATGGACTTGGTATCTACAGAATCTGAAAGAATAACCAGATCAGCACAAGTGACAATTGTCTCAGATCGGAGTAATGCTATTATCGGTGCTGTCAAGACAGTATTTGATGGTGATAGACATGCTTTTTGCTATCGACATGTGAAAGAAAATTATAGTGCGCAGTATGTGAAAATCAATAGAGGTGTGAGACGGACCTCAGAAAATAACAAGGAGAATGCACTTAATTTACTTGATGGAATTGCATATGCAAGGCATGATAATGAGTTTAATGTTGCAATGGGAAATTTAAGATTGTTTTGTCCTCAATTGGCACAATGGGTTGAATCTCATGGGGATGTGGATAGATGGGCGCAAAGTAAATTTCCTTTTAAGAGATGGGATAACATCACCAATAATCTTGCTGAGTCTTTTAATGCATGGATGTTGAAAGAAAGGAAGCACGCCTTGCCGGTTTTGATACAAGAGCATCAAGAGAAGTTGGCCAAGAAGATGGTTGCTAGCAAAATGGGGATGAAAAGCTGGAAAAATGGTGTAGGACCCAATATTGAATCAAAGTTGTCGGAACAAATAGCAAGAGGTGCGTGTATGGAGGCAACATATTATGGTGATGACCATATTTCGGTGCAGACAATACGTGAGGGACGCATCATCTATGTTGCTGTTGATCTGATTTCTCACAGATGCACATGTTTGGCATGGCAAATGAGTGGAATACCTTGTCCACATGCTTGTGCAGCAATCAAACTAGTTCACCGTAGTGTGTATGATTATGTAGATGATTGTTACAAATTGTCCACACAGGAGAAAATATATGCAAATAGCATGAGGCCAATTGCAACACATGATTGCCCACAGCCTGATGCACCTACTGTGAGTCATATGCTGACCCAAACATTCTTGCATCCACCGATAACCAAAAGGCCTCCAGGAAGGCCAAGGATTAATAGGATAGAATCTCAGTTCCAAAATAAGAAGGTTTATCATTGTGGAAGATGCAAAGAGCCTGGACACACTGCCAAGACATGCAAGAACCCAAATCCCAGCTGAGAACATATTGAAGTCAGCTATTTTTTGTATATGGATGTGAAGAGAATATTTTGTAAATGGGTGTGAAGGAAATTTTTTGTAAATGGATACACACCACTGGTTAGTTTCATTATGACATGCAACCCCTATGTTTTTTTTGGGATGGGTTGTGAAATAGGTGTAGTTTCATGTATATGAAAGTGTAAATGAAAGTTGGCTATGAATTGGCATGTTACATTGTACTGTCATTTTAGTTGTCATTACCTGCACCCTGAGTTGTCACTAGACCTGTAATGACTTGTCAATCATTGCACTACGACTTGTCAATGAATTTGCTGATGTAAGTTGTCAACAACATGAATTCAAGTAACATAACCTTTTTGACCATGAAATGATATTTACAATCACTTTGTCATATTATATTTTGGTTGTATGGTTATATATAATCATTATTAATGAAGTGTCAAAAACTTACCTCTCCCTTGTCCCCTGTCAGTGGTGGCTCTGTGACATGTCAATGGAGCACTGTTGCTTGTCAATAACAACACTGTCCCTTGTCAATGGTTTATCCGGTTACTTGTCAATGGAGCTCTGTGACTTGTCAATGCAGCACTGTGACTTGTTAATGGCTTCACTGTCCCTTGTCAATGGAGCACTATGACTTATCAATGGAGCTTTGTGACTTGTCAATACAGCACTGTGACTTGTTAATGGCAACACTGTCCCTTGTCAATGGTTGCACTATGACTTGTCAATGGAGCTCTGTGACTTGTCAATGGAGCACTATGACTTGTTTGTGTGAACATTGTCCCTTGTCAATGGTCGCTGTCAAGAGAGCATTGTGACTTGTCAATGGAGTACCGTGACTTGTCAATGGTTGCACTATGACTTGTCAATGGGGCACTGTGACCTGTCAATGGGGCACTGTGACTTGTCAATGGAGCACTATGACTTGTTTGTGTGAACACTGTCCCTTGTCAATGGTCGCTGTCAAGAGAGCATTGTGACTTGTCAATGGAGTACCGTGACTTGTCAATGGTTGCACTATGACTTGTCAATAGGGCACCATGACCTGTCAATGGGGCACTGTGACTTGTCAATGGAGCACTGTGACTTGTTTGTGTGAACACTGTCCCTTGTCAATGGTCGCTGTCAAGAGAGCATTGTGACTTGTCAATGGAGTACCGTGACTTGTCAATGGTTGCACTATGACTTGTCAATAGGCACCATGACCTGTCAATGGGGCACTGTGACTTGTCAATGGAGCACTATGACTTGTTTGTGTGAACACTGTCCCTTGTCAATGGTCGCTGTCAAGAGAGCATTGTGACTTGTCAATGGAGTACCGTGACTTGTCAATGGTTGCACTATGACTTGTCAATAGGGCACCATGACCTGTCAATGGGGCACTGTGACTTGTCAATGGAGCACTATGACTTGTTTGTGTGAACACTGTCCCTTGTCAATGGTCGCTGTCAAGAGAGCATTGTGACTTGTCAATGGAGTACCGTGACTTGTCAATAGTTGCACTATGACTTGTCAATAGGGCACCATGACCTGTCAATGGTGACTTGTCAATGGAACACTGTGACTTGTTATGAAATTCTTATATTACTTGTCATTAACTCCTATTATATTAGTTGTTATTTTGGATAACTGACGTTGTTTTATAATTAAGAATGTAATAAAACCCTAACAAATTAGTATTACAATGTGATGACAAAGGTAATAATATTATAAACATAACCTGATCAGTTTGTTACAAAATGACCTATTTGCTAATCATCTTAACAACACATATCATGGGCTAAGAGAACAAAAAATTCATAGACCACTCTATCTCCTCTTCTTGGTCTTGTTGTAGTCCGATAGCATCGACATCACTTGACTCCCATGTTCATTACTTGGATGGGTCACCAACCACCACAAACAGCCAACCTTCAACTCTTGTAGCTCATCATTAGAGTATCGTGGCATTGTATATCCTGCATCATCCCGAACGGTGCCATCCCACTCTTGTAGCCAAGAGATAACATGAACTCCACATGAATCACTACCAAGCAAATTGAATATGTTAGCGCCTTGCAATTGTTATTGTGAACAAAAACAACATAACACAATCGAACAGAACATCTACACTTACGTATCATTCTGCACATAGACTTTAGCCCATTTCACTTCGTTGTCAATTTCGTCCTCATTGGCAAACAATTCTGGCTTAACAGCACGTAGCATCGAATGGAAACAGTTCATCTGGAAAAAACACACACGCACATAATGAACATCCAGTGACAACTCACAGAGCATGTAGTGACAAGGGACAGAGCATCCAGTGACAACTAACAAAGCATCTAGTGACAACTACCAGAGCATGCAATGACAACTACTACAGCATCTAGGGATAACTAACAGAGCATCCCGTGACAACTAGCATAGCATCCAGTGACAAGGGACAGAGCATCCAGTGAAAACTAACAGAGCATCTGGTGACAACTAACAGGGCATCCAGTGGCAACTAATATATCATCCAGTGACAAGTAACAGATCATTCAGTGACAACTAACAAATAATATATCATCCAGTGACAAGTAACAAATCATCCAGTGACACCAAGCACAACATCCAGTGACAACTACCAGAGCATGCAATGACAACTAGCACAGCATCCAGTGACAACTACGACAGCATGTAGTGACAAGGGACAGAGCATACAGTGACAACTAGCATGGCATCCAGTGACAAGTAACAGATGATCCGGTGACAACTAGTATAGCATCCAGTGACAACTACCAGAGCATGTAATGACAACTATGCAGACTGCTACTAACAATTATAATAGTCATTGACAAGTATAAAAGCTGTAAATAACTACTCACAGTTTGTGTTGCCATGAACTGTTTGGGGTCGAACTGCCTTTTACTTGTCCTCTTTTTCTTCTTCTTTGCGTCATGTTGTTGCTCACCCCCCTTCTTCTTTGCTTCTTCTTCCTCGGCTTGTAATCTCATGAATGTGATGCTATCAACCAACGAGTCAAGGGCGTGGAAGGTCATGGTCTTTGTCTCAAAAACATAACAAAACCAATGATCTTCAAATAGAGTAGGACCAAAAATGAAATCGCAATCCCCGATATTGTATCCAATATATTCAGGTAATATTTCTTTTTCATGGTCCTCCCATTTCCACCTTAAAGGATTCGCCACCATTTTCTGCATGAAATCTGCAGAAAATATATGACGGTTGACTCGCCCATCTTTTTCCTTTTGATCTCCAACGAATGTCTTCGCCACCATAGTCATAAACTGAAATTGCAAATACAAACAAATTACAACTCCTTAGCATGCAATAACTCATTCTGATATTAACTATGTACGTGTGACTCACCCTGTCGTTTATCCATCTTCTACGTTGGAGACATTGCAACTCACCACGGGTTAGGAAGTATCCATACATCGATACAAAGTATCTAACACAAATGAAACAATTATGAAGTTAGTAAATTCAGTAAATTCTGTAACATAATACAAAATTGGTCACCAAAACATAATACTTACTGCTCTTGCTCCTCATGGTTACACCTTGCTGTGCACATGTCAAATAAAGCTTGCCTATCATCAATTGTTCTCTTTTTCCAGCCTTGCTTTTAAATTCCAGAAATGGAGACCTAAGAGCTTTCCCCTTACTTATCACCCTTGTAGATTTCCTCACATGTTCGCTCCCTTCCCCTTGGGTGGCCTCATCCGCTTCTTTGTCCTCTTCATCTTCTTCTTCTCTCTTATTTTCTTCTTCATCTTCTTTGTCCTCATTTCCCTTCTCTTTTTCCTCTTCATCCTCTTTTTTTTCCTTGTCATGTGATTCTTGTCCACCCATCTCCTTTTCTGATTGAGCTTCTTGCTCTTCTTCTTCATTCCTATCATCTTGTGATTCAGATTCTTCTTCTTCATTTCTGTCATCTTCTTCCTCATCCTCTGAATCACTTTCTTTCTCAACTTTTTCCTCTTCTGCTTCAGATTCTTCTGCCTCATCTTTGTCCTCTTCACTTGCATTGCCACTACCCTCCATTAGTCTTGACTGAAGGGCCATCATTTCCTCCCCCAGCATAGACACTAATCGAGTATATGTCTTTTTGATCTCCTATACAAATCAAATTCAGAACAGTAAGCAACAGTAGAAAAACAAAAAATTAATCATTAAGCCCACAAGTCCACATACCGGGTGAGTTAAATTTTCAGGATCAAATTTGGTGGATTGCTTTGCCGGATGCAAGAGTCCTCGATTGCTTTCCTTCTCCTCCTTAACTCTTTGCTGCACTTTCTTTTCATCCCAATATGCAACAGCATCCTTTACATGTGCAGCTTTTGTTTCTCCCAATGGAAAATTTTGTAGACAATATAACTGCATGTGACATGAATGATAAGTTAACAGCAACCATTGACAACATTCAGACCATCAAATGACAACAGAAATATACAAATTATTGTAGCACTTACCATTAGGAAGTATAGACAACCTGGCACATTCTTCTTCTTCTCAGTCAACTTGCCTTTTTCCAATTGTTTCTTGTACACTCCAATCCCCTTATATAGTTCATGCAACACATAAGAGGACCAATCAAACTTATCCAATCTATCCTTTGTTGATAGTATTACCTTCAACAAATAATCACCCACACAAATACTTGCATTAGGACATAACAATGTTCCCAATGCATACATGACAAACAGCACCTCAAAATTTTCATCTTGGTTCTCCTCAGTCAACAATGATGCTATCTTCTTGTATGGAATATTGCCATACACAATCCTCCACTGCTTGAACACTTCATCTTCATTATTCACAACTACTTTAATCTCTTCTCCGTCAAATGGTAGCCCCAGAAATTCATGCACATCTTTTGCCCTCATTTTCCTTGTCTTCCCTCTTATGGAAATGTTGTTTGATGCAACATCAACTGCAGACATAAACTCTCCACACAATTCTCTTTGAATTGTGTGACAACACACTTCAACCAACTTGTCAAACCCTATTTTTTTCAGCCTATCCATCAGTTCCTTCCTTTCTTTGATGTGCTTGCAAACTTGCATGAATTGTTTTGGTGCACATCTTGTATAGAAAGGAACAATATACTTCTTGGACTTGGTGGGAGGTCTTTGTGCCTTAGCCCTTTCACAATATTCCTCTCTTTGTTGTTCTGATAATTTATCCCATGCCTTTCTCACTTGTGCATTTCCTGCTTCAAGTGATTTGTACTTCTTTGAGCTTTTCTTGTAGAATTCCTCCGTAAACAAGGCATAACCGGAGAAATTACTGCTTCTTTGTGCATCCTTCCCCATCTGGCAATTCTGCTCAAATCCTGAACCCCAACTCTTTCAGACCACAGCAAACTTCTCAAACTAGTTCCAGAAAGATATACCAAAAGAGGGGTTTTTCCAGGTTTCTCAGTATGTCAACAAATGAAACGCTTAATTAGTGATAAAAAGATTCAATTTTTCACCAATAAATGAAAGGCTGCATCATGCATAATTCAGACGCAATCATCAATATGATAATAGAAATCCCAAAAAGGAAAGTAGTAACAATTACAGACCAAACAATCTTGACAAATACTTTGAACTCCAAACAAGGCACATCAATTATTCAGCCTCAAATCTGATTCTTCCATATTATCATATTCTAGTTATTTACCATTTACGCATTTCATACCTCATCTCATCATGTATCATTCTTCTTACAAGCCTTCTTGGAAGTGCTTTTAGAAGGCTAATGCCTCATCATGTATCATTGTTTTAAACATGCTCCAATACGCATACCATCTTATGGTCAAGGGAAAAAAAAACATGGGCCAAGCATAATCAAAAGCATCCAGCCGTATTTGATGCAAATATTCAGCAATGATCAAACGCAACAACAAACTGCCAAGACATGCTTTTCTGATTCATATGATTTTACCTTCTTCAGTGTCGACAATGCCTCTGTGTGCGAAAAGAAATTGTGAGAATAGGAGCTCTGCTTCAGACGCCGATCAACGGAGCCACCAGGACGACTCCTCTTCGCTTGAAACGCAAATGACCGCAGCCACAACGATGATCTTCACTTCGCTTCTGATGCCGATCAACGGAGCCACCACAACAAGCTCGACTTCGCTTCAAATGCAGATGAACAGAGCCACAACGACGACCTCCACTTCGCTTCAAACGCCGATCAACAGCGCCACCAGGACGAGCTCCACTTCTCTTCAAACACCAGGACGAACTCCACTTTGCTTCAAACACCGATGAACGGAGACGCCAGCACTTCGCTCCGCTTCGCTTCCAACACCAGCACTTCGCTCCGCTATGCTTCACTTCGCTCCACCAAAACAGAGCCACCGCCACAGGCTTTCAAGGACTTCGGTCACGATTTTCGGTGGGTTGTGAGTAGATTTGAAGCAGCACGGTGGGTTGTGGCCGGATTCTTCACACGAACGATTTCGAACAGCATGAAGGCGCCAGACGGTTTCTTCGAACGAACGACAAACAGGGTTTCAAATTTTCAGTCAAAGCAATTTCGAATGGGAAATCATAGTAAGGGAAAATAAGTCATTTGAAGATTCTGAAAATTGCATCTGAGTCCCTTTGGGACTTCAAAAACATTATCAGATTTCAGGGGACCTATTTGATGTATTTTGTTCTCCATGGGACCTCAATGTCATTCTCCCTTCTTATTATCTGTATCAAGAATTTTACACGCATTTTCGCTGCCTACTCCTCAAATATTGTACCAAATTCTCCGGGTCCTTATTATTATTATTATTATTATTATTATTATTATTATTATTATTATTATTATTATTATTATTATTTCCTTCATTATTTTTTAAGAAAATTGCATACAAGGACCTGTTCAACAAAATTGTTACCATTTACTTATCAATTATTATCAAAACCAATACTAATATTGTAATGGGTCCTTGTTTATAATTTTTCTATTTTTGAGGTCTTTTTTTACAATTTTTTCTTATTTTTGTCCCCAACAATTTCCTACATTATTATTTACTTACATTCATAACCTTTTTTTTTCCCGTGGAAATACCCTTTTTATTTTATATTACACGCCTTTTTAACGTTTCATTTTTGGACAAAAATACGTATTTATTGCTTAATTTACCCATTTTGGGTACCCATTTTGGGCCTCATATTTTCATCTATTGGGATATTTGCACCATTATCTGTATCGTTAAGTCAATTAATTTAATCAAAAAAGGCATAGATTAAATAAGAAATTAATAATACTTAAAATTATTATTTAACAATTATTTTTATTTTTTGGAAAATCAATTTGCTCCTACCATAACTACAATATTCATTTTCCTGTGATTAAATTTCTTTCCTCATTTTAATAATAATAATGCTGATAATAATGATAACATTGAAAATAAAGCGTAGCTAACTATTTCCCAACGAAAAGATATGAACCGTTGGGTAAGCTAGCTTGAAACGGACTGGAGTTATTATTTAATTTAATAAATTTAAAGTGAGGAAAAAGCTACTGGCTGGGAGGAAGAATTATAGTTTCACGTCTTTATCAAACTTACAAATATTATTTTTATCATTACTCCTTTTCTGATGAGATGATAAATGTAAAAAAAACAAGTAAAGAAATACCAAAATCTATAATTTTCTTCAGGTTATCTGTTACTGTATCATAAATGATTGTCGTTTTAAACATTTAACATCATCCAAACACCACATTTTTGGACTGAACATTCTCTGTTCAATTTGTCGGCATTTTATTATTGATGGATGATGGATAACCAGTTCCATACTTTATAGTCACAATTAAAAAAAAAAAACTAG
The DNA here is from genome assembly GCF_004799145.2 of Neltuma alba. Taxonomy (NCBI): domain Eukaryota; kingdom Viridiplantae; phylum Streptophyta; class Magnoliopsida; order Fabales; family Fabaceae; genus Neltuma; species Neltuma alba. Next base: position 148,462 of record NW_021632867.1, on the reverse strand, counting down.
AATTTACTATTTTAAATTAAAATTATTTATCTTGTGTGCGTGTTGTGTGTTCTCATTGTAAAACTACTTTTAAAGACAAACTAAAGATGACAATGATGATCATAAATCGAAAGATAAGAATAACCACCAAGGAAGCTATCCTAACTTAGCTCTGGTAATGCTTAATCCAGTCTAGCAGTCTGATACTAGAAAATTAAATTAAAAAACATGTAAACAAACAAAAATAAAATAAAACTGAAACCATTTAAATATAATCAAAATAATAATTCAGACGTGATCCCAAGCATTTCCCAAGAAAAATTTGAAGCCAGTGCCGAGTTAGATGAAGTTAGGTTGATCTTTGGTAATTGAACTCAAACGATTTAAAATCCGACGTAAGATAATTCATTGTTTAATATGATGGATTTGGAATTTTCAATTGAGAGACATTACCTCTGATTCTTAATATCAGAGTTAGTTGAATAATTTAAGTAGATTAAAAAAACTAATTAAGTTAGTCACTTGTAATGAATATGTATTATCTTTTTTAAAATATCTTTACTAATTAAGTATATTGGCTAGAACTATTATTATTATAAGGACTACTTTGAAAAAAATAGATAAATATAAGAGACAAAATAAATTAGAGTCTTATAATTAAGACCAAAATAAAAATCAAATAAGTTTTTATATTAAAAATAAGAGGCAGTATTAATTATTAAATCATGATATAATGATATTGAAATAAAGGCCACTGTACTTCTCCTCAACATCATCAAATCACAGGTGATTTGAGAGTATTTTATCGGCTATACAATTAATAAAAACTAAATTTGAGTAGATTAAAAATATTAATTAAATTAATTAATATGATATATTTTTTTCTAAAATACTCTAAGTATCTTTCTTAACCCTTCTCTTCTTTTCCTAATTGATCATTGTTAGAAAAATATCAATAGGGTTAATTTAAAAAAAATTAATAAATATATAAAATAGGTCTTGCATATAAGATCAAAGATCAACTCTCTAATTAAATTCTATATTAAGAACCGATGAGTATTATATAAATGTATTTTACGAAAAATATAATTCATTTGATTCTTAACATAAGAAGTACTTAACTAATTTAAGTATATTATAAAAAATGTGATATGATCACCTTAAAATAGCTTACATTATATAATATTATGTATCATTTTATAAATTATCAACTAAGTTAGCTTGGAAAAAAATTATAAATATATGAGATAAGATAAATTAACGTCCAGTTCTATTAGTAACAGTGGATGAAGCAATGGAGTTAAAGACATGGGGCTTTTAAGAAAAAATAATTTAATATCAAAATTATTCTTTGATGAGAAAATCAAACTCAGATATATTAAAGCATAAATTGGGCGACGGGATGTGCCTAAGATTAGACAGTGACGGAATTTTAATTTATTAATGCTTTAACCAAAGCTACCATACCCTTATTCTCCCTATGGTCCTTTACTGCCTCTTATATTGTTCATCCCAAGTCATTTGCAAAGCTGCAGGGTCTAAGGGCACCACCAGTATCTTATTTGGTCCCAATCACTCCTTCCAATTAACCCTCCGAATTATATAATATTAAACACCATCTAATTAAAGAGATACTCAAATCAATAATGTATCATGTAAAAATTATTTTTTTCACTTTAAATTAGCTTAAAAATTACTACTAATTATATCTACAACTGTTACTTTTGGAGACAAGTATGCACTAATTGTACTTGAAAAAGTTAGTATTATAACAAATATTTAGGGGAAAAAACAAGTAAAATTTAAGACGTGTTTAAAATAGAAAAAATAGTAGTCTCTCAAAATTAGATAAGTCCTTTTTCCTTTTGATAGAAATATTGGATAACTCTAATAGCAGTTTACACAGTGTGCGCGCACGCTATCAATCATCCTTTTAGCTTATGCTTTGAATTATATCGAGGTAAAATTATGGATATTGGGTTGAAAAGAATTTAAAGTTCAAGAATTAAATTAGAATCAAATTAGTTAATCTCTCTTATAAAAATATAATATTTTTATTACTACTTCTTTTAAATATTTAATTAAATCATGAAAAAAATTAAATATAGAGATGATACTAGCTTTTTCTAAACTGTAACCAAAATTAATTATTAATAAGAAATTAAGTAGATATTACATATATAAATAGAAAAATTATAATCAGTTTTTTTTAAAAAAAATAATTACTTTAAACTTTATTAAGAATCGAGGAGTTATAAAGAATAACAACATTCATGCTGATAACTTGTGATTTCAATTTTTTAGAAATTAAATTTATTATTTAAAATTTCATAGTAATTCTCTCTTTGTTAAAAACCGTTAACTTGCTCCGCTCAAATTACTAAAACTACCCTTCCTTTGTTGTCCCCTGCGTGTCTACGTGCTTCCATCCCCAACATTTGTTAATTTAACAAAAAACTGCCGTTGGTTTTCAAGAATCTTTTATTATTTTCAGCGAAAATAGGAATTCGATCCCCATCCACAGTCTTTCTGTCTTTCTCTTTCACTCCATCTTTGGGACGGATGTGAAAAGAAATTCACACTACAGGGATTAAAATTGAAAATTAAGTAGAAGTCGCAGAACAAACATTATATTTTTCTTCTCACTTCGATTCATGATTTCATCTCTCAGACTCAGGATGGTTTCTGCTTTTCCATATTTATTTGTTGCTTTTTTTTAATATTTTCTCCTGTCCTCGTCTTTGACTAGCTGTACTCTTACACTCTCATTCTCTCTCCGCTGTCTCCTCTTCTCCCTTAGTCCCTTCGCCAGTTCGCTGACGCCGGAGCATGCATTGCTCGCCAGAATACTTTTCTGCAACCTCTATTCTGTTGTAGACCACCAGAACGTGTCTAATAAGCTGCTTCTTGCCTGTCGAAGAGCTGGGTTTCTTTTCTGGTCCATCCCAGTTCATGTGTGGGAGAAGTTTCTGCTCTGACTTGATTTTGTCAATGGAGTTTCTGGACATGTCGTTTCTATGAGGAAGAATAGATCTACAGAGCTTCGGGCATTCTTGAGAGTGAAGAAGAAACTGGTTTTGTTTGTGAGGAAGAGTGAGGTTTGGGTGTGGATGGTAGCGTAGGGAAGGGGATGGAATTGTTGCATATGAGGACCGGAGCTCCATCCAACGATCGGAGAGGGTGGTGGCGTTTCTGTGAATCTTTCACATGGAATGGCAGATCTTGCTAGCTACGGGAATGCCCACCGTGACTGAGAGCAGGTCTGTGTGTGTGTGTGTGTGTGTGTGTGTGTGTGTGTGTGTGTGTAAGTCACAAACTTAATGTGACGCGTTATAATTTCTGCTTTAGTTCTTGTAAATATTGCAACTTGCTTGGAGTATTTGTTATTCAGTTTGTTTTAATACAATATAGTAATTGGGTTTCTTGCTGCAGGTAGGTTCCCTGGCCAAAAATATTATGATCAGTGTGTCTTCCGTTGTTTGGATACTGAGGGAAGTTGGAATTGCTGCTAACTCTAGTCGAAAGACTGGAGGAGTAAAGGCCAAAATGAAAATATGGGGGAGCACATATTGATTTTTTTTTTGTTTCTTAATGGATGATCAGTAAAATTTCAAGCAGTTCTATTTATAATGAAAGTTCGCACCCTTTTGAATGACAAGGGTTGATTGAATGATCTCATGCTTTATCACTACTATTGAACATGAGGAGTCTCATAAGATATGATGGGACTGACTATTTGTGTTCCAATGGGATGCTTCAGCATGTATTGTGAGTAACTTTGGTTCTGAATTGTTAATGGCTTATTCTTTAAAAGAATAGATATCCTTAGATGCCATTTTCTAATAATAAAATTTCTCTGATTATCCTTTTCTACCAAAAAAACAAACTGTATATTCACTGGCATGTCAATTGGATAGTTCTTTTGTGTGATTATTTTTAGCATCTTTGATAAACATACAAAAATTGCATCTTTCAATATCTTGTAGACTATTTTGCTGTCATTACCTGTTACTTCTGCTTACTTCAGGCATTGATCCCTTTTAAAAGGGGTGCCCAACTGCTTAAATATGGTTGGAAAGGAAAGCCCAAGTTTTATCCATCCAGGCTTTCCAATGTAAGCTGGCTCATAACTGAAAGCTCATGTTGGGATCGTGTTATTGAATACTCAAATGTTCTACTTAATTAAGTGCCCTCTTGGACAACAATCAAGATAGCTACTCTTTTGTGCTTTTTGATATGGATGAGTGATGTGGTATGAGGTGACTTTCTGTTTGTGTATTCTATTGTGGCCTCTCATTGGATTTTCTTTGATTTTTTTGGGCGGGGGATATGTTTATGAATGTCTTAATTATACTATGGATGATGTTTAATGAATGTCTTTTTGGGTTTTGTTACTTTGATGTAAGTAGTATTGCAAATCATGTCCCTATTTGACCGATGACCACTTAGTTCAGTCTTTTTGACCAGCACCATTTGGTTCAATTAGCAAGGGTTCGAACCAGCTTAAACATAGATCTTGAGACTGAGTCTTAGGAATGTAGCAGTGGTTATATTGATAGACTCTTGAAGTTTTAGTACATTGTAACTTTTCTGTGTTTCTTGCATTATCACGCTTGTTTAAGTTCTTTACTTTTGTGCTTACTAAACTATATGAAAACAAGAGGATGAATCATCTTTAATCTGGATTTCAAGTAGTGGAGAAAGAACATTGAATCTTTCTTCTGTCTTAAGAATTATTCCTGGACAAAGAACAGTGAGATCTCTAGAATTTTATCTTAGCGTGAAATTTTATTAGTTTTTACAAACAAGTTGTTTATCTCCTGAAAACAGGTTGCAAAACCCATTAACAAAGTAGTCACTTTCACTATAAAAGTTGTAAATCACAATATGTATTTTGTAAAATTCATAATTAACTACATGTATAGTGAAATTTACCATTCACGTAATGGAATTTACCAAAAACTAGCAGGCATATGACAGCAGTTACGTTACGTAATTGCTTGCCATTGTTTTCTGATTTCCGCTTCATCTTTCCCATAGGTTCACTCCCTCTCTCACTACAAATCCTCTTTCCCACAACCAAAACCCACCAAATCAACAATCTCTACAGAATGGTGATGCGAAGGAGTAAGATAATAGCATTTCTAACATTCTTCTTTCCTTCTTCCCGCATTTCATCAGCGTCAGTCTTCCTCTCTCCTTTCTCTCACTGCGTCGGTCTTCCTCTCTCCTTTCTCTCACTTTTAGCTTCAGTCTTCCCGCATTTCATCAAGGCATTTTGGTCTTTTGGCAGAAAATATGAATTCCAGATTGGTACCCAGTGCCCTATTTGTCATTTTGCTTATTCAGGTGCCTTATTTGTCTTTTTAGAATTCAAGTGGTATTTTATTGTCATTTTCCCTTAGTTATTTTCATTTCCCCCGTTAGGATTTATTTCCATTCATAGTCTTTTTATTTTATTTTGTGCACCTGGTTTTTCAACTCTTTTATTTACTCTTTTTTTTTCACCTTTTGTATTCATCTATTTGGATATTTTATCATTATTTCTAACCTATTAAATTAACTATCACCATGGTTAATTATCATTGTTGTTTATGTTTATTATGTATAGTGTTTAATTAATTTGAAAACGATACTTTTTTTTTTTCAACTATTAGTTACAGTTACTTTCGTCCATTTCAACTTTTTTTCCATTTAAATTTGGCTACTTTTCAAGGTTTTGAAAGCCGGACCGGACAGTCCCACTGATCTGGCCGTCACCTGCTCCCTTCACCAGCTCGTTTCAATGGTTTTAACTGTTGAAAGAGTTGAGCCATTTTGATCCGTCTTAAACCGGTAGTTGAGCCAGAAACCGAAGTAAAACTGGATCCCAGAGTGGTTTTAGAAAAACCGGACGGATCTGAAATTTTCTGAAACTAAGAGAAATTCTTCCACTTGCCCCTCCCGTCCCACACGTAGAAAAAACAGCGATGAAGAACATAGGGAGCGGGAGATAACAGTGAAGATGGGGGATAAAGAGAAGAGCCAAATAAACTATACCGACCAGATTTTCTTCCCTTCCTTTTCTCCACAATTTCTAGTCGTTGCAGCTTTCATCTATAGCATTTGGGAGGATGCAAAATCCGCTGGTTAAAGAAAGAATATCCAGAGTTTCACTTTGATGGTGAGAAGAAGAAGAAAAGTCGCAGAGGAAATGGACAAGCCAAGCTTCTGATTAACCACCGGAAATAAGAAGTAACTTTCAAATTCACCTTATTCTTACTTCGAGTAACACGTGAAGGCTGACAAGACTTTTTATCTTTTTTAATCTGATCATTCACTATTTCACTTATATAATATATATATTCATTTTTTATTTCTTATTTATTTATATTTTTAATCTCCTTGTTGTATAAGATTTATTTACATAGTTTTATATAAAATGAATTTCTAATTTTTATCAAATGTAAAGTTAAATGTATATATATACTATTTCTATTTAATTTTCTTAAAAATTTTAATAATCTAATAATTTATTGCTCACATATATATTATTATATGTATATAATGTTACTTTTAATTTAATTATTATATCAGCGGTCTAACCAAACGGTCTGATCGATCTAACGGTTTGAACTATTACCCGCTAACTTATTCGACTCGAGTTCCGATCCGGTTTTTAAGACATTGCTACTTTTATACGCTGTTGTGATGAAAAAATATCTTGATTTTTAAATGTAGATCGAGAAGGTTGTTCCAAAATAAATCTTACTCATTGATCCTCCAAATGTACTTTTGTCAAACATGGAGGAAGTGAGTGTCTTTCTGTATTGTCCATTTTTTTAATGCCCATATCTCCAAAGCAAGAAACAATAAGTCAATAACCATCAATGATATATATGAGCAGATTTTATAGTAAGATTATTTCTTTCATCTCATTTTTTTTATTAAAGAGAGGAAAAATATGAAACTTGATTATATATCTATAAATCTATCTAAATATATCCCAAAATGTATGCTTATTTAAGTATAAAATATGTATTAATAATTGTGAAGCTTGACCCATGGACTGAAGAACATATTCTGCCTTGTTTTGAGGGAGATCTGGACATTGTAGGGGCAAAATGACGAAGAATTAGTTGATGATACAAAATACATCTCATTAACTGAAAAGTTATTTAAACATTTATTATTTGTCAAAAAAAAAAATTTTGATACAATAAAAAATTTTTTTTGATACATGTATTTTCAAATTTTTACTATGTAATAAAATTTTTTAATTTTCATTATATTATTAAATTTTATAAATTTAATTTTTTACTGCATAATGAAACTTAGTTGCTTAGATTTTTTTAAGTAGCTAAAAAATATGTTAAATAAATATTTTTTATTGTATAATATAAATTGTCTAAGTTTGAGAAACCATGAAAATAATTTAAATTTATAATTAAAGATTTTGAAATAAAAATTTGGGAAAATCCCAGAAAAAGCCCTTGGAATATGCCAAATCCCAGATTGGGCCCTTAAATTTCGAAAATGACAGATTGGGTCATTGACCCAATCTGTCATTTATGAAATTCAGGCGAATTGACATTTTTGCCCCTAAGCAAAAGTGAGTAGTTATTCTCTAAACAAATCTAAGTAACGCTTACACTGTTCTAGTGATTACAAGATTCGTTGTAGTTAATAATAAGGTACCTGACAATAATAAGATACTTGACTATGAAAAAATGAGTAGTTATTCTCTACACAAATCTAGGTAATGCTTACATTGTTCTAGTGATTACAGCATTAGTTGTAGTTAATAACATGACACCTGATTATGAAAAAGTGAATAGTTATTCGCTATACGAATCTAGGTAACACTTAAACTCTTATAGTGATTCCTTGAATCATTGTAGTGAATGAATAAATGAGGGTAAAATTGTCAATTCGCCTGAATTTCACAAATGACAGATTGGGTCAATGACCCATTCTGTCATTTTCGAAAGTTAAGGACCCAATCTGGTATTTCCCATATTCCAAGGACCTTTTTTGGGATTTTCCCTAAAAATTTTGTTAGAAATATTTATAAATATTTAATGTATTGTATATTTTTTTAAAGAATTAATCAAATTTTCGTTTAAGATTTTTATGTCTACATTAAATAAATAAATTAATTGTCCATCTAAATATGATAAAAACACTAAACAAATAACTATTTGTAAAAATAAAGAATAAAATTAAGTAAAAAATTGTAAATTCCTTTTCTCGTGACTCTAAAAGTCAAAGTCACCCCTCTGAAGCCAAAAAGATCAGAGCTCCAGTGGAAAATTCGCCAAGTAATTACAACTGACTTGTTTTTTCCCGCCAACCCAATTTGTTTTTCTTCCCAATAATTTATTTTTTTTATGTAATCCAATGATAGTTCTATAATCTCTATATATTTATCCCAAATTTAGTTAATAGTTTCAGTAATATGATCTCTATATATTTAGGGTCTGTTTAATATTAAAAAAAAGAAATGAGGGAAAAAATTTTAATAAGTTCAATTTAAAAAAATAAAAAAGGGGTTTGGAAGCTTTTAATTAATTCTTATTACTTTTTTATATTACATCCTCTCTTTATTAAAATTTTACAACCCCAATTCTTTAATTTTTTAAATCTTAAAATTTTTTTTCCCTCCCCTCCACTCCATTTCCTTCATACCAAACAAGCCCTTAGTAGTGTTTTATACATTTTGATAATTAATTCTCACTATAATAAAATTCCTTGACGTGTGTTTCGAGATAAATGATTGGGATAAATGATCGATAATAAAATTCCCGTAAACGTAGGATATTTTGATCCGAATTTGAATAAAAAAGGAATTAGTTTAGTTGCTCATCAAGATTATTGTTAATTCTGTGATTTCTCTCTCTCTCTCTCACATTTATTATTTATTAAACCTGGCAATAAACAGACAGAATCTTACATAGTAAAGATCATAATAGTCATAAAAAAAAAGATATTTTTGTAAAATAATTAATTGTGTCAAGAAATGATGTTTTAATGAAGTTCTTTAAGGATATTTTCCAGAAATAAATAACCATCACTATAACTGTACTTAACTTCATGAAGCCATTCTAAGTTTTAAAAACTAGTTTTTTTGGATAAAAATTAGTTTGATTTTTCTAAATATATTTTGTTTATAACTTTATATAACTGAAAAAATAGCTAAAAAGTTAAAAAAAATGGTTTTAAAAAAACAAGAGTAAGTTTGACATTGATACAATGCACAACGGTAAGAGAGATGTCATGAAATTATTAAAATCTACACAACTCATGGTTCTATTTGGTATAAGGAAAGGAGAAGAAAGTTGAGGAGGGGGAATTTTTTTTTAAATGATCTCCATTTAAAAAATTGATAAAGTAAGATTAAAAGCTTTTAATTATTTTTTATTGTTTTATCTTACATATTTTCTCTATCAATTGGTTCAAAAATGTTTTCTTTGTTAAAATTTTACAGCTCCATTTTTTTAATTTTTCATAACCCAAAGTTGACAGTTGACAGACAAAAGGGTTTTATACTACTTTATCTATAATTTGTATATGTTGTCGTGTCGATTTTTCTAATATATATAACATAACTTGAAACTTCTGCTTTCCCAAAAATTTGTGCCTAAATATTTTTTATTTCAATTTTTTTAGGTATAAATATTTTTCTATTAGATCCAATTCTTACTGTTTATTTTTTTTTCTTTGATGTTTATGGAAAAAGAAGCTTCTTCGCCGATTTCAAAACCTATTGGTATTAAGCCTATCTCTATTTTTATTGTCTAAGAAGATGTTTGTGTAACCCAAAATCACTTTTTAAAAATATTTTTTCATAAATCAAAATAAACTTCTCTATGTATTTATTTCGTATACTGTAAAAATATTTTTAAAATTATGATTTTATTTTTATCTAAACAACTATGCGGCCCATTTATGTCATTATCATACAAGTGGAAATAGGATTAAGATCGAGTGGGGAACCAGGCCTTGTGCATCATACTGACAACTTACAAATACAATAACCTTTTATAAATTTTATATTTGATTTTTTTATTACATATCTGATATATTTTTTATTGAATGTATTAGACAGATTGATGTTGATCATGCTTAATGATTTTTGTATACATAGTTTACTGTATTTTATTTTATGTTTTTTCTATACTGTATTTTAGTATTATTCAATAACTTTTTAAATAATTTTTACTGTATCAAAAACATAAGTGAGTGGAATAATTAAAATAGCTTAAAAGAATGATGAGAAAAGGAAAAAAGCGTCAGGATTATAGCCTAGCTCACCTCAAGCATCTTTCTTAGGATTTTATTAAGTGTGAAGCTGTGAATTCATCAGGCAAAAAAGAAGAAGTTATGAATGCAAACTATTATAAGAAATATGATGAATGCATGAGTTATGAAAAAATATATATATGCGTGTTAAAAAAATCAGGTAAAGGCATGCTAGTTATCTTAATTTCCCCTGTTATGATTTATTTCTTTTCATAGACTTTTTATTTTATTTTGTGCACCTGGTTTTTTAACTCTTTTGTTTACTTATTTTGTCCGCCTCTTATATTTTTCTATTTGGATATTTTATCATTATTCCTAACCTACTAAATTAACTATTACCAAATCAAGATATTTAATTAATTTGAAACCATTTTTTTAAACTATTAGTTACAGTTACTTTCGCCCATTTCAACTTATTTTTCATTTAAATTTGGCTACTTTTATACGCTATTGTGATGGGAAAATATCTTGATTTTTAAATGTAGATAGAGAAGGCTACTCCAAAATAAATCTTACTCATTAATCCCCCCAATGGACGATTGTCAAACATGGAGGCAAAGTAGAACTACAAATTGCGAGTCTTTCTGTACTGTCCATTTTTTTTAAGGGAAAATGACAACAAAATACCACCTGAATTCCAAAAAGACAAATAAGGGATCTGAATAAACAAAATGACAAATATGACATTGGGTACCAATTTGGAATATAGATTTTCGGCCAAAAGACCGAATTGCCCTGATTGTCTCTGAACATTGAACAGTGTATTCATGCGATAGAGAAAGGGAGAAACTGATTTCCTTCTACGAAACTAAATCCAAGTTCCTGCAGTCACCAAAAAGGATTTTTCGAAATCACGTTGCCGCCGTCGTAGGAGTAGATTGCCATCGCTGAATTTGGTTACCATTGCTGAAATACATTGCCCTGTTTGAAATAACTTGTACCCCCTGAAATTGTCGTCGTCGAAGAGGTCGCTGAAGTATTTGGATTATTCAGGAGTGAGTAGAAGTTGATGGCGGGATTTGGATTATTCATTTTTGTGGCTGTTTCATGGTGAAATAGGAACAGGATTATTGCATTTGAGGGTTCATATTCAGTATTTGGTGAATGATGAAGCAGAAATCAGAAAATAGTGGCAAGCAATTACGTAATGTAATTGTTGTCATATGTTTGCTGGTTTTTGATAAATCCCATTACGTGAATGGTAAATTTTAATATACATGTAGTTAATTATGAAAGTTAATAGTTCAATATTTATTGTGATGTACTTCAGGTGCACGTTCACTGAATGATTTATTTATGCTTACAAGTTGCTCTTCCGGTGAAAACAGGTTTACAAAACCCATTGAAGAAGTGGTCACTTTCACTATAAAAGTTATAAATCCCATTATGTGTTTTGTAAAATTCAGCGTGAAATTTTATTGGTGGTGAAAAGTAAGTTACTCATCCCCCGAAAATATGTTGCAAAATCTATTAAGAAAGCGGTCACTTTTATCACAAAAGTTGTAAATTCTAGCATATGTTTTATAAAATTCAATGTGAAATTTTATTGGTTTTTAGAAACAAGTTGCCTATCCCCTGAAAACAGGTTACAAAAGCCATTTAAGAAGTGGTCATTTTAACTATAAAAGTTGTAAATCTCACTGTGTTTTGTAAAATTCAGTGTGAAATTTTATTGGTTTTTAGAAACAAGTTGCTCATCCCCTGAAAAGAGGTTGCAAAACCCATTTAAGAAGTGGTCATTTTCACTAAGAAAGTTGTAAATCTCACTACATGTTTTGTAAAATTCAGCATGGAATTTTATTGGTTTTTAGACACAAGTTGCCAATCCCTTGAAAACATGTTGCAAAACTCATTGAAGAAGTGATCATTTTCACTATGAAAGTTGTAAATCTCACTATGTGTTTTGTCAAATTTAGCATGAAATTTTATTAGTTTTTAGAAACAAGTTGCCCATCCTCTGAAAACAAGTTGCAAAACCCATTGAATAAGTGATCATTTTCACTACGAAAGTTGTAAATCCCACTATATGTTTTGTCAAATTTAGCATGGAATTTTATTAGTTTTTACAAACAAATTATTTATCTCTTGAAAACAGGTTGCAAAACCCATTAACAAAGTGGTCACTTTCACTACGAAAGTTATAAATCACAATATGTGTTTTATAAAATTCATAATTAACTACATGTATAGTAAAATTTACCATTCACGTAATGGGATTTACCAAAAACCAGCAGGCATATGACAGCAGTTACGTTACGTAATTGCTTGCCATTGTTTTCTGATTTCCGCTTCATCTTTCCCACAGGTTCACTCCCTCTCTCACTACAAATCCTCTTTCCCACAACCAAAACCCACCAAATCAACAATCTCTACAGAATGATGATGCGAAGGAGTAAGATAATAGCATTTCCAACATTCTTCTTTCCTTCTTCCCGCATTTCATCAGCGTCGGTCTTCCTCTCTCCTTTCTCTCACTTTCAGTGTCGGTCTTCCCGCATTTCATCAGGGCATTTTGGTCTTTTGGCATAAAATATGAATTCCAGATTGGTACCCAGTGCCCTATTTGTCATTTTGCTTATTCAGGTGCTTTATTTGTCTTTTTGGAATTCAAGTGGTATTTTATTGTCATTTTCCCTTTTTTTTAAAGCCCATATCTCCAAAGCAAGAAAACAATAACCAGAAATGATACATATTAGTAGATTTTATAGTAAGATTATTTTTTTCATCCCTTCTTTTTTTATTAAAGAGAGAAAAAAATATAAAACTTGATTATACTACATCCGGTTCTAATTATAAGACCTCGTTTACAGAGAGTAAATAAGGTATTATAATTAAGACCAGAGGCAATATATATATATGTAAATCTAACTAAATATCTCAAAATCGATGCTTATTTAAGTATAAAATATGTCTTAATAATTGTGAAGCTGGACCGATGGACCGGAGAATATATTTTGCCTTGTTTTGAGGGAGATCTGAACATTATGGGGTCAAAACAACGAAGACTTAGTGATAATATAAATTACCTCTCATTAATAGAAAATTTATTCAAACATTTATATTCATAAAAAATAATAATTTTTGACACAACAAAAATAATTTTAATACATGTATTTTTCAAATTTTTAATATGTAATAAAATTTATTAATTTTCATTATATTATTAAATTTTATAATTTTAATTTTTTACTGCATAATGAAACTTATTTACTAAGATTTTTTTAAAAAGCTAAACAATATATTAAATAAATATTTTTTATTGTATAATATAAATTGTCTAAGTTTGAGAGACTATAGAAATCATTTAATTTATAATTTAAAATTTTGAAATAAAAATTTAGTTAGAAACATTTATAAATATTAATCTATTATATATATTTAAAGAATTAATCAAATTTTCATTCATGATTTTTTTGTCTATATGACGTAAATAAATAAATTGTCCTTCCAAATATGATAAAAACATTAGACAGATAATTATTTGTAAAAATAAAAAACAAAATTAAGCGAAAAATTGAAATTCCTCAAAACCTTTTAGCCAAAATTTAAGGATTTATTGTTGTGAAGGGTAAATTAATAAATAAAAAGTATCTACATATAAATTTTAATTAAAAAATATCTTTTAGAAATATTTTCAATAGAGTTAATGATTTGGATTAAGTATATGCTTTCAAAATAAAGAAAAGGTTGGTATAATTAGAGTAAAATATAAGGAAAGTCAGTGTATTTTACTCAATCATTTTTCCCAATTCATTTTCTCTTGACACCAAAAGTCAAAGTCACCCCTCTCAAAATAAAAGGATCAAAGCTCCTGTGAAACAATTACTGGGGGTGAAAACGGATTGGGTTGGTGGGGGAAAAACAAAGTAGTTGTCATTACTTAACAAAATTTCCACACAAGCTTTGATGCCTTTAGTTTCAGAGGGGAGACTTTGACTATTGTTGTGAAGAAAAAATGAATGGGAAAATTTATTCGAACATAAGCTTTTTTTAAAAAGCTAAAAAATATGTTATATAAATATTTTTTATTGTATAATATAAATTGTCTAAGTTTGAGAGACTATAGAAATCATTTAATTTATAATTTAAAATTTTGAAATAAAAATTTAGTTAGAAACATTTATAAATATTAATCTATTATATATATTTAAAGAATTAATCAAATTTTCATTCATGATTTTTTTGTCTATATGACGTAAATAAATAAATTGTCCATCCAAATATGATAAAAACATTAGACAGATAATTATTTGTAAAAATAAAAAACAAAATTAAGCAAAAAATTGAAAATTCCTCAAAACCTTTTAGCCAAAATTTAAGGATTTATTGTTGTGAAGGGTAAATTAATAAATAAAAAGTATCTACATATAAATTTTAATTAAAAAATATCTTTTAGAAATATTTTCAATAGAGTTAATGATTTGGATTAAGCATATGCTTTCAAAATAAAGAAAAGGTTGGTATAATTAGAGTAAAATATAAGGAAAGTCAGTGTATTTTACTCAATCATTTTTTCCCATTCATTTTCTCTTGACACCAAAAGTCAAAGTCACCCCTCTCAAAATAAAAGGATCAAAGCTCCTGTGAAAATTTTGTTAAATAATGACAACTACCTTGTTTTTTCCAACCAACCTAATTTGTTTTTCTGCCCAATAATTTATTTTTTATGTAGTCCTTATAATAATAGTAGTTTTAGCTAATACATTTGGTTAACAAAAAAATTTTAGAAAAAAATACCTGTTTATTAATGACTGAAAGTAATATAAATATGTATTAATAATTGTGAAGCTTGACCCATGGGCGGGAATATATTTTGTCTTGTTGAGGGAGATTTGGACAGTGTGGGACTTTAGCGAGAAAGACTCTAGTTGACCCATGACTCATAGTAATAACCATAAAGCTTATGTTCGAATAAATTTTCCCATTCATTTTTTCTTCACAACAATAGTCAAAGTCTCCCCTCTGAATTGTGTGGAAAATTTGTTAAGTAATGACAACTACATTGTTTTTCCCCCACCAACCCAATCCGTTTTCACCCCTAGTAATTGTTATAGACAAATATTTAAAACTTTGATATATCATTGTAAATTAAACAACAAGCTTGAGCGTCAACACTAGGTTACAGCTCGAAATATGCATATATTAATATTTCTAGTCCATCCACATGCAATTAATTCATAGTGAGACATAGAGATACTATAAATGTAAACTTGTTATAAAATTTATATTTTATATTGATGGGAGTGGTTTTGATGCTTGAAAATAAGTTGGTTTAATTTAAACATCTCAAGAAATTGCCAGGAAATAGTTAGTGAGTTGTTATGAATCCTTTTCTGTGATACCTTTTCTTTGCTCGAATTTTTTTCAGTAAACTCTTTAAAGGTCTCCCTTATGAAACCGACAAAGGTATTTAATTTCTTGTTGACAAGCACTAATTTTTTTCCAATGATTTTTTTTCATTTTTCTTGAATTCATTTTGTTTCGTTTCTTGCATCAAGGTCTCATAGAAAATTTTTTATTCTCCATAAATATTTTCTTATAGTAGTTGAGTGTAGCTCTTGACGAAACTGCATCAATTTGAAATTAGAGCATAGATTATGATTAATCTTGAAGCGTGGGACGGATACTTTTTTTTGACATGTGAAAATTAAATTATTGTGAAAATGGTGGTTCGTTATTGAATGTTCACCATGGAGATTCAGCCATTCTTTTTTAGGGATCAGATTATACTTTTCTTTGCCATTTTTTCCTACAAGTTTTCTGAATAGAGTGAAAGTCATAGTTGAGAAAAGTCTAGGTATGATTTTTATTTTCGGCAAAGAGGAGGGGTGTGATTGACAAGAAACCATCAACTTAAAATGAAATTTCAATTTACAAGTTGAAAATAAAAAAACATTAAAATGTTGTTTCCTTAAAAATAACTAAGATACAATAGTTAAATGAGGAGTTTGACCCATGGATGGGAATATATTTTGCCTTATTGAGGAGATCTGGACATTGTGGGACCAAAAGAAAAAAGACTATAGTTGACTCGTAATTCTATAATATAATAACTATGAGGCTTATGTTCAAATAAATTTTCCCCATTCATTTTCCTTGGCAACAAAAGTCAAAGTCTCGCCTCTGAAACTAAAGGGATCAAAGCTTCCGTGGAAAATTTGCTAAAATAATGACAGCTGCCTTGTTTTCCTACCAACCCAATCTGTTTGTCCCCCCAGTAATTTATTTTCACTGTTATAGACAAATATTTAAAACTTTAATATATCATCGTAAATTAAACAACAAGCTTGAGTGTTAACAGTCGGTTACAACTAGAAATATGCATATATCCATATTTTTGGTCCATTCACATGCAATAAATTCATAGTGAGACAGACATAAAGATGCTGTAAATGTAAACTTGTTATAAAATTTATATATATTGATGGGAGTGGTTTTGATGCTTGAAAATAAGTTGGTTTAATTTAAACATCTCAAGAAATTGCTAGGAAATAGTTAGTGAGTCGTTATGAATCCTTTTCTGTGATACCTTTTCTTCGCTCGAATTTTTTTCTGTAAACTCTTTAAGGGAGATCCCTTATGAAACCAATAATTAGACAAAGGTATTTAATTTCTGGACGACAAGTACTATTTTTTTCCAATGATTTTTTTTTCTTGAATCCATTTTGTTTCGCTCCTTGCATTAAGATCTCATAGAAAATTTTTTATTCTCCATAAATATTTTCTTATAGTAATTGAACGGAGCTTTCCACAAAATTGCATCAATTTGAAATTATAGCATAGGTGATAATTAATTGTGAAGCCTGAGATGGATACTTTTGTCTAATGTGTGGAAATTAAATTAGAATGAAAATAGTGGTTCTTTATTGAACACCGTGGAGCTTGGGCCATTCATTTTGAGGGATCAGATTGTACTTTTCTTTGCCATCTCTTGCAACAAGGTTTCTGAACAAAGTGAAAGTCATAGTTGAGAAAGTCCAGTTATGATTTTTATTTTTACCAAAGAGGACGGGTGTGATTGACAAGAAACCATCATCCATAAGTGTAATTTATTTAAAATGAAATTTTAATTTACAAGTTGAAAATAAAAAAAATTTAAAATGTTTTTTCGTTCAAAATAACTGAGATACAATAGTTAAACGAGAAGTTCGGTGCATAATTAATACTCCAAATATCCTTTTCTTTTTATAATCTATGTAAGCCATTTATATCAACACAATCCGTGAAGCTATGAGAAGAGAATGGCCTAAAAATACATTAAAATAATGAAAAGATATTTTAATAATTCCGTGTCAATTTCTGTGCATAGCATGGGTCATTAAGTTCTTGAAAGAACATATTAAAGGGCCATGAAATAAAACTATGCTCTTAAGAAAATCAAGATCCAACCTTAAAGTTTGATTTTATGAACTAGCATTCGTATTATTTATTGAAGCGGAGAAGCGAAATGCAGCTAAATTTTTTTTAAAGTAACATAACATAAAAAATTAGATAGATGTTTTAATTTTTAAAATTAGGTTTTAAAGTTTATGTTTTGCTTTAAAAATTTTTTAAGGTATATGTAAAAATTTGATCCTCTGGGACCCATTGATCCTTTGAATGCCCAGAAAATTGTATAAAATACATTAGCCTATTCTCTAAGTATGCAGTTCAGAATTCGATTCTCAACCATTATATATGAAGTTGTAGAAGTCTTTTAATGATAATTAATTTTTGTTATTGGCAGAAAATACTTCTCATCCATAGAGAAATGTATTTTGGCCAAATATAATTTAAATTTGTAAAATAGTACTTTCAGCCTATTTTGAAATTATAGTCGCATACTTTTTTTAAAATAAAACTAAGGACATATTTTGAAAATAAAAATTATTTTTTTGCCAATTGAAAATAAAGATTTAACTTCATATAAGCACGGTTACAATGAAATAAGGGTTTAAAAATAAAAAATAATGAAGTCATCCCACTCGCTAAGAATATTAAGAACGCATCCAATTTAAGTAAACTAATATTGTAGACTATGAAAGTGGCAAAATGGTATTTCTCCTTTTAAATTAATTAGATTTAAGATCACATTTTCACCATTTTGAAAAGCCGCCAATAAATTAAGAGATGAATTTTTATTTTTTGGGCTTCTGAATTAAATGATGAATTCCAACTTTGAATTGGAAATAAATATAAGCATGAATGACAAAAATCCTCATATTATATCTGTTTGTGTGTGTCTGTGTGATAAAATGTTAGGTTACAAAAGACAATACTATCTTTGTTCTTAATTATAAAATCTCTTTTGTACGATCAAAAGTAATATTTTTGTCCTAGCAAAATAACAACATCTTGCAAGAGCACAGTATGCAACACCAGCAAAATTCTTGATATTATGAGCTCCGAGAAAACATTGTCATTTATTTTTGTTGAAATAACATCTTCTGATGACTTTTCTTCATGTTATTAGCTAGCTATGTTATTTTCAAAACTCTCTCTGTACAAAAGCCTATATCTAGTTATGTTATTTTCGAATGCAGTTCAGCTCACAATATCCCCAGTTACAAGGGAATTTGGATATAATATAAGAGCATATATTTTAATTGTTCATTTAAAAGTTGAATAGTTTAAATTTTATTCTAATTTATTCTCAATATTTTAATGTCTTTTTGTTTTCACATCAAATTTACAGATAAACATAATTTTCATAAATTAGTTTATTTAAAGTGAGATTTAAATGTTCAATATATATATATATATCCTACGTAAAGGTAAGATCATTGCAGCTTCATGATCACTTATTTTAGTCTAATATAATCCAAGATGGCCGTGAAGCTTCTTGGAAAATCAGTGACGGAATATACTTTGCCTTTTTTTTTTTTGAGGGAGATTTCTAAATTGTGGGGGCAAAAGGAGGAAGACTTTCAATTGCGAGTGTTTTGTGTGTGAGAATGTTTTGTTAGAAAAGAGAGCATTTTTTTGTCCAAGCAAAATAATATCCTACAAGAGCACACTATCCGACACCAACAAAAATGCTCAATATTATGGACTCCGAAAACATTGTGCATTTATTTTTGAATTTTCATTTTTTTTAAAAAAAGAGGTTGTTGAAATAACGTGTTCTCTCCACATCTACTCTGACTTCTCTTCATCAGAAAGCATACCAGTGATCATCAAAGTACAGCCCCACACTGAACTCTATAAAAATTCTACGCACCATCCACATTTTACGCCTCATAACATTTTGCAAGCTGAGAAACCACATTTATCCAAGAACTGTGTGTTTTAATCCTCCTTAGTTGTTTCACTTTTGAACGTGTATTAAAGCTATTTCGTCGCTGTGATGGGCTATGTGTTCAATTTTTTTATGCATTATTGACACTGCTATTGTTGCTGTATACAAGACTCAGTTTGGCCACTGATGGTGAAGTATTGAAGAAGTGCATCGAGAAGGAGAGGAAAGCTCTTCTGTTGTTCAAACATGGCATGTATGCTGACCATGCTCATA
The DNA here is from genome assembly GCF_004799145.2 of Neltuma alba. NCBI lineage: Eukaryota > Viridiplantae > Streptophyta > Magnoliopsida > Fabales > Fabaceae > Neltuma > Neltuma alba. The sequence continues at coordinate 128,712 of NW_021632867.1, read as the reverse complement.
TGCTGTCCACATGGAGGGATGGAGATGATGAAGATTGTTGCAACTAGAAAGGAGTTCGTTGCGGCAGCAAAACAGGTCATGTTCAAATTCTTGATCTTCATAGTTTCGATTCACCCCTTTTGAGAGGTACAATTAATATTACTTTGTTGAGTGAGTTGCATGAACTGAAGCATTTGGATCTTAGTAACAATTATTTCTACCCAAGCGACATCCCTCAGTCCATAGAGTCATTCACCAACTTAAGGTATCTCAACCTCTCTTGTTCTAATTTTGTTGGGAGTATTCCCAATGAATTGGGAAAGCTTTCCAAGTTGCAGTACCTTGATCTGAATTTCAATTACTTTGATGGAGCTATCCCTTGGCAAATGGGAAATCTTTCCAAATTACAGTACCTTGATATGAGTTCCAATTACTTTGATGGAGCTATCCCTTGGCAAATGGGAAATCTTTCCAAGTTGCAGTACCTTCATCTTGGACAAAATAATCTTGTTGGAGTGATTCCTTATCAACTTGGGAATCTCTCCATGTTGCACACTTTGCGACTTGGTGGTTATGGTTCTAACCTCACAGTAGCCGACAAAAACAATGATGAGGCAGAGTGGATATCAAAGCTCTCTTTATTAACAAATCTTGAGTTGAGCTATGTGAGTGATGTTGGCAATTCTCAGGTGTGGCTGCACATGATTGGTAAACTTGTGCCAACACTAACAGAATTGAGACTCAGCGGATGTGGCATTTCTTATGCCCATGGCCTTTCTCTGTTTGCTTCTCCTTCCAACTATTCTTCTTCTCTTGTCACCCTTGATCTCTCTGATAATAATTTGAACTCATCATCATTTCAATGGCCCTTCAACTTTAGCTCCAGCCTTCAACAGCTTTATCTAAGAAATTGCAGTCTTTCATCTCATAATCTCTATTATTTATCTTCCCATTTTCATTTTCCTTCTCTCCTTGTTCTTGATCTCTCTTATAATAAATTGATGTCGCTAATGATGTTGAACTTTGGCTCCAATCTTCAAGAGCTTTATTTGGCAAATTGTAGCCTTTCATCAAATAATCTTATCTTCACATCTTTCAATCCTAACCTTACTTCTCTTGTCCTTCTTGATCTCTCTCTTAATCATTTGAAATCATCAGCCATATTCTATTGGATTTCCAACTTCACTTTCAATCTTCATGAACTGGAACTCAGTGACAATTCCCTTAGTGGTTTCATTCCAGATGGTTTTGGAAACACAATGAAGTCTCTTGAAGTTCTTGATCTCTGGTATAATAATCTCCAAGGTGAAATCCCAACATCACTAGGAAATATATGCACATTGAAAAGCTTAACACTTTCCCACAATAACTTCAGTAGGGACCTCCAGAGATTCATTTCTAATATATCATGGTGCAATAGACATTCATTACATAGTTTGGATTTAGCAGGAAATCGATTGACGGGTATGTTACCAAATCTTTTGGGTTTTTCCTTTTTGGAAGATCTGTTTCTCTATGATAACCAATTAGAAGGAAAAATACCTGAAAGCATTGGATTGATGTTTCAATTGGTAAGCTTGTATTTGGATGGGAACAATTTGGGAGGTGTAATCACTGAATCTCATTTCAAAAATCTTTCTAATTTGTTGAGCTTATCATTGTCTAGCAATCCATTGACCTTGAACATTAGCGCCAGTTGGATTCCCCCTTCTCAGTTACTACTTATGGAGATGGCTTCTTGCAAGATAGGTCCTAATTTTCCAAACTGGCTTTGTAATCAACATCATTTATCCACTTTGGATATTTCTGATGGCGAGCTTTCAGGATCTATCCCAGAATGGTTTTGGCCACTATTGAAAAATATAGATCACGTGAATATCTCATTCAACAACTTTTCTGGTGAAATCCCAAACTTGCCACTCAAGCTTTATCAAGGCCCACAAATAATTTTGACTTCAAACAACTTTAAAGGTGCACCTCCATCATTTCTTTCAAAAGCGTCAGAACTTTATCATTCTAAAAATAAATTCTCAAATTTGATTTAACTTGTATGTGGCCAAACTGAAGGTGGGGGCATTGTCATTTTAGACCTCTCAAACAATCAACTAACAGGGCATCTACCTAAGTGTTGGAGCCAATAAAACACGTTAAAATTTGTTGACATGAGCAATAATAATTTGTCAGGAGAGATCCCATCCTCTGTAGGAAGCCTTGTGAATATGGAGGCTATGGTTTTAAGAAACAATAGCTTGACTGGAGAACTCCCTTTGTCTTTAACCAATTGCTCCAAGTTAGTATTATTGGATGTGTCAGAAAATAAGTTGTCAGGACGAATACCTTCATGGATTGGGGTAAGCCTTAAACAATTGCAAATTCTAAGTTTACGGATGAATCATTTAAATGGAAGTCTACCCGTACATCTTTGCCACTTAACACAAATTCGACTCTTAGATCTCTCTCGTAATAACTTGTCCAATGAACTTCCATCATGCCTTGAAAATTTTGCTGTTATGGCACAAAAGCACATCAACTTAAGCACAAGCTATCATTATTATACGACCAATAAAATAGGGCCTTATCAATACCTTGGTGCTTTGGAATTCTATATAACATTGATGTGGAAAGGTGAGGATTACAAGTATATGAGGCCAGAACTCTTTCTTAAAAGCATTGATCTCTCTAGCAATGCTCTATCAGGAGAAATACCAAGAGAACTTGTGTCTTTGTTAGGATTGGTTTCTCTAAACCTATCAAGAAACCAGCTAAGTGGAGAGATACCTATAAATATCGGGAATCTAGAATCACTAGAATTTCTCGATATGTCAAACAATAAATTATCAGGCCCAATTCCTTCAAGCCTTGCTAATATTGATCGCCTCAGTGTGTTAGATTTGTCAAACAATCATCTCTATGGGAAAATCCCAATAGGAACACAATTGCAGAGCTTTAATGCCTCATCTTACGAAGGAAACCTTGATCTTTGTGGATCACCACTCAACAAGATGTGCCTAGAAGATAATACGCCTCCACCTCAAGAAGCCAATCATGATGAAGAAGAAGAGGCCTCATTGTTCTCTCAAGAATTTTACTTGAGCATGGGATTGGGATTCGTTGTTGGATTCTGGGCCATTGTAGGACCGTTGCTCTTCAACCGAACTTGGAGACAAGTCTATTATAGGTTTATGAACACAGTAACAGACAAAGTCCATGTCATGGTTGTAGTTTATGTGGTTAAATACCTTACCATCAGAGACTAGCAAAAAGGCAATGATTTATATTTTTCTCTTGTTGTTCTTCCTCCCATTCAACACTTATGATAACCATGTGGTGGTAAATTACTAGAGTTTATGTTAAAATAGACAAACATCTTAACGTGGTAATGATGTTCAAATAAAAATCAAACTTGGACTTTGTATGAGTATCAGGTTTTTGACTAACATATGGGAAAACTAAAACAATAAAAATCAATCTTATCCATCGAATTACTTGGGAATGCTTGACATGCTACTCTGTTTTTTACAGGATCTGTTTGTCCTACAGTTTGGCATTGGATGTAGTTATGATCCAAGTAATGATGGTTTGTTGCACTGATTTATGTTATGATTTGAAATATATTGTACTTGCAATAATGTTCTCTACCAGCATTTCATTGAATTGGTTATGTTCTGCTTATTGCCCTTTAAGTATTTTTTGTTGCATGCTAACTGGGGATATATATATACATAACTCCAACATAACATTATAAGTTTCGAAATGATATTCCTTTTAAATTATCTATCTATTGGCTTTGTATTGATATGGCCATGTGGAGCCATTGATCAAATAATTCTGCCGAGGAAGAAAATATGAGGTCCTTAATTTCATGAATTAGAACTTACACATTGGGTTGATTGAGTTGTGACAGGGCATTGAAGATTAATATCTTTGATCACTGAACAAATCGGTGCGTACAAAGGAAGGTCTTGTCCAACAATTTTAAAACTTTTTGAGGGATGAATATCCAGAACAATGAAGTTAAATATTTCAAAGCTATTATGTTTTGATGTGTAGATTGTTTTGCGTGAGTTCTCTTTTGTATTTGAGATACTCTTCCTCTGCTTAAATCGCATAATATTGAAGAGAAAAGTTGTAAAACTTGGGATCTAGACATGTTAGACAGCCTTGTATTTTTAGCTTTAAGAAGCTTACAGAAAACAACAGGAAAAAGTAGCATAGATAAACAGAGTCAATGTTTGGGCTGCTTTGTATGTTATAATAATTACCCCTTATGATAAAAATCCCTTGCTTTGTGCTTGGGGACTGGACGTAAGACATATTGGTCTGAACCAGGATAAATGATCGTGCTCTCTCTCTCTCTCTCTCTCTTTCTCTTCACTTGTTTTATTTGTTATTTTTTAAAATTATATTCAAGGATAACCTCATATTTCATAGAAATTTCACCATGCAAAGTCATAGAAATAAAAAAAAAAATTCGACATAATTAAACTTTTTTCCTTAGATTTCTAGGTTAACACAACTCAAGAGATGATACTCTAATGCATATTCTTTAAGAATATTCCCCAAAAATACACAAGTTCGACTCTTAAGTGAAAATAACTTCATAAAGCAATTATTAATTTTAAAAAGTAGTTTGATTTTTCTTAACATTTGTAATTTATGTGAACTCAAAAAATGGCTAATTTTTTTTAAAAAAAATGTTTAACAATAACACTACAATCAAAGAGATTTAGTGGAATTACTTAAATCCGCATTCACACCTAGTAAACTCAAAACCTTGATATAAGCATTGATTCTAATACAATAGGGTCATCATCAATATATCAAAAAACAAAATTTATGGCAAGTTTTGTTATTCACACTCATTCCTAAAACATTAAATAACATTAATTCAACAATATTTTTTTTTTGGTATGAGCAATTTGAAACGTGTTCTCAGAAGGGAGCCACACACTCCATTTTTTACTACTTTGAGGTATAAAATCCACACCTCAAGGTACTTGGTTCTCAACAATTTAATAACAACTAAGATTGTGCGCGCGCAGTGCTTTTATATGGGAAAAGAAAAGGATGGAGCCCACAAACATAGAAAGGATTGTGATTGTGGGGTTCTCTATACAATTCTGGCTTCTTCACCACAAAGCAAGCCTTTGGAGTTTCAGAATTGGAAGTCGAACACCCTGCAATTATATAAATATTTAAAATAGTATTTATGTTTTTTAACATAAATATAAGAATTAGATAACTAATTTTAAATATTAAAAAAATTAGTTAAATTATTTATTAAAAATTCATTTTTAATAAATAAATATTAAATTTTTAAAATATTTTATTAATCATGTGTATTAAAATGAAAACCATTTAACCTATGTAATTTAAAAAATAAATAAATAAATGCCGGAAACAAAATTAATTGAATTTTTATATTTAAGATTTGAGATACACTATTATACTGTACTCCTAAGGTCCTTAATATAAGACTTAATTATTAAGTAGATCTTGGTCCTAAACATAAGATCTATTTTTCGTATTTATCATTTTTGCTAAATTACTCTTATTGATGTTTTCTCAATCATAATCAAGTAAAAAAGGGAGGGAAGGAGGATATTAAAAAAGATAATTATGGTATTTTAGAAAAAACATGTCCTATTTCTTATGATTAACTAATTTACCTAACTTTCTTAATCTAATCAAATTAGTTAAATAGATTTTATATTAGGGATCAAAGCAGTATCATTTTTTTAAGCCGAATGCATCATTCTAAAGTCTAAACTTTTCTTTTCTTCCTATATCAAGAATTTGACTCACTTTTTCGCCGCCCACTCCTCAAATATCGTACCAACTTCTCCGGTTCCTTCTTATTATCTGTATCGAGAATTTTACATACTTTTTCGCTGTCCACTCCTCACATATCGTACCAAATTCTCCGGGTCCTTATTATTATCATTATCATCATCATCATCATCATCATCATCATTATTATTATTATTATTATTATTATTATTATTTCCTTCATTATTTTTTAAGAAAATCGCATACAAGGACTTGTTCAACAAAATAGTTACCATTTACTTATCAATTATTATCAAAACCAATACCAATATTATAATGGGTCCTTGTTTATAGTTTTTCTATTTTTAAGGTCTTTTTTACATTTTTTTCTTATTTTTTCCCCAACAATTTCCTATTATTATTTACTTACATTCATAACCTTTTATTTGGTGTGGAAATACCCTTTTTATTTTATATTACACGCCTTTTTAAAGTTTCATTTCTGGACTTTTTTGGACAAAAATGCGTATTTATTGATTAATTTACCCATTTTGGGCCTCATGTTTTCATCTATTGGGATATTTGCACCCTTATATCTATCGTTAAGTCGATTAATTTAATCAAAAAAGGCATAGATTAAATAAGAAATTAATAATACTTAAAATTATTATTTAACAATTATTTTTATTTTTTGGAAAATCAATTTTCTCCAATCATATCTACAATATTCATTTTCCTGTGATTAAATTTCTTTCCTCATTTTAATAATAATAATGATGATGATAATGATAACGTTGAAAATAAAGCGTAGCTAACTATTTCCCCACGAAAAGATATGAACGGTTGGATAAGCTAGCTTGAAACGGACTGGAGGTATTATTTAATTTAATAAATTTAAAGTGAGGAAAAAGCTATTGGCTGGGAGGAAGAATTATAGTTTGACGTCTTTATCAAACTTCTAAATATTATTTTTATGATTACTCCTTTTCTGATGAGATGATAAATGTAAAAAAATAAGTAAAGAAATACCAAAATCTATAATTTTATTCAGGTTATCTGTTGCTGTATCATGAATGATTGTCGTTTTAAACATTTAACATTATCCAAACACCACATTTTTGGACTGAACATTTATACAATTTGTCGGCATTTTATTATTGATGGATGATGGATAACCAGTTCCATACCTTATAGTCACAATTTAAAAAAAAAAAACTAGAATTTACTATTTTAAATTAAAATTATTTATCTTGTGTGCGTGTTGTGTGTTCTCATTGTAAAACTACTTTTAAAGACAAACTAAAGATGACAATGATGATCATAAATCGAAAGATAAGAATAACCACCAAGGAAGCTATCCTAACTTAGCTCTGGTAATGCTTAAATCCAGTCTAGCAGTCTGGTACTAGAAAATTAAATTAAAAAACATGTAAACAAACAAAAATAAAATAAAACTGAAACCATTTAAATATAATCAAAATAATAATTCAGACGTGATCCCAAGCATTTCCCAAGAAAAAATTGAAGCCAGTGCCGAGTTAGATGAAGTTAGGTTGATCTTTGGTAATTGAACTCAAACGATTTGATTCTATATTAAGAACCAGGAGTTTTATATAAATGTATTTTACAAAAAATATAATTCATTTGATTCTTAACATAAGAAGTACTTAACCAATTTAAGTATATTATAAAAAATATGATATGGTCACCTTAAAATAACTTACATTATATAATGTTATGTATCATTTTATAAATTATCAACTAAGTTAGCTTGGAAAAAAATTATAAATATATGAGATAAGATAAATTAACGTCCAGTTCTATTAGTAACAGTGGATGAAGCAATGGAGTTAAAGACACGGGGGTTTTAAGAAAAAATAATTTAATATCAAAATTATTCTTTGATGAGAAAATCAAACTCAGATATATTAAAGCATAAATTGGGCGACGGGATGTGCCTAAGATTAGAAAGTGATGGTATTTTAATTTATTAATGCTTTAACCAAAGCTACCATACCCTTATTCTCCCTATGGTCCTTTTACTGCCTCTTATATTGTTCATCCCAAGTCATTTGCCAAGCTGCAGGGTCTAAGGGCACCCACCACCAGCATCTTATTTGGTCCCAATCAATCCTTCCAATTAACCCTCCGAATTATATAATATTAAGCGCCCTCTAATTAAAGAGATACCCAAATCAATAATGTATCATGTAAAAATTATTTTTTGCACTTTAAATTAGCTTAAAAATTAGTACTAATTATATCTACAATTGTTACTTTTGGAGACAAGTATGCACTAATTGTACTTGAAAAAGTTAGTATTATAACAAATATTTAGGGAAAAAAACAAGTAAAATTTAAAACGTGTTTAAAATAGAAAAAGTAGTAGTGTCTCAAAATTAGATAAGTTTTTTTCCTTTTTGTTAGAAATACTGGGAAACTTTGATGGCAGCTTACACAGTGCGCGCGCGCACGCTATTTGTCATTCTTTTAGCTTATGCTTTGAATTATATGGAGGTAAAATTATAGATATTGGGTTGAAAAGAGTTTAAAGTTCAAGAATTAAATTAGAATCAAATTATTGAATCTCTCTTATAAAAATATAATATTTTTATTACTACTTCTTTTAAATATTTAATTAAATCATGAAAAAAATTAAATATAGAGATGATACTAACTTTTTTTAAACTGTAACCAAAATTAATTCTAATAAGAAGTTAAGTAGATATTATATATATATAAATAGAAAAATTACAATCAGTTTTTTTAAAAAAATTAATTACTTTAAAATTTATTAAGAATAGAGGAGTTTGCAGTGACAAATTTAAGAATAAAGAATAACAACATTCATGCTGATAACTTGTGATTTCAATTTTTTAAAAATTAAATTTATTATTTAAAATTTCATAGTAATTCTCTCTTTGTTAAAAACCGTTAACCTGCTCCGCTCAAATTACTAAAACTACCCTTCCTTTGTCCCCTGCGTGTCTACGTGCTTCCATCCTTGACATTTATATAGTTTCTAAAAAAAATTTAACAAAAAACTACCGTTGGGTTTCGAAAATCTTTTACCATTTTCAGCGAAAATAGGAATTCGGTCCCCGTCCACAATCTTTCTGTCTTTCTCTTTCACTCCATCTTTGGGACGGACGTGAAAAGAAATTCACACTGCGGGGGTCAAAATTGAAAATTAAGTAGAAGTCGCAGAACAAAAATTATATTTTTCCTCTCAATTCGATTCATGATTTCATCTCTCAGGCTCAAGTTAGTTTCTGCTTTTCCATATTTAATTGTTGTTTTTTTTAATATTTTCTCCTGTCCTCGTCTTTGACGAGTTGTACTCTTACACTCTCATTCTCTCCCAGCTGTCTCCTCTTTTCCCTTAGTCCCTTTGCCAGTTCGCCGATGCTGGAGCATGCATTGCTCGCCAAAATACTTTTCTGCAACCTCTATTCTGTTGTAGACCACCAGAACGTGTCTAATAAGCTACTTCTTGCTAGTCGAAGAGCTGGTTTTCTTTTCTGGTCCATCCCAGTTTATGTGTGGGAGAAGTTTCTGCTCTGACTTGATTTTGTCAATGGAGTTTCTGGACATGTGGTTTCCGTGAGGAGGAATAGATCTACGGAGCTTCGTGCATTCTTGAGAGTGAAGAAGAAGCTGGTTTTGTTTGTGAGGAAGAGTGAGGTTTGGGTGTGGATGGTAGCGTAGGGAAGAGGCTGGAATTGTTGCATGTGACGACCGGAACTCCATCCAGCGATTGGAGAGGGTGGTGGCGTTTCTGTGAATCTTTCACATGGAATGGCAGATCTTGCTAGCTACGGGAATGGCCACTGTGACTTAGAGCAGGTCTCTTTCTGTCTCTCTGTCTGTCTGTGTGTGTGTGTCACAAACTTAATGTGACGCGTTATAATTTCTGCTTTAGTTCTTGTAAATTTTGCAGCTTGCTTGGAGTATTTGTTATTCGGTTTGTTTTAATACAATATAGTAATTGGGTTTCTTGTTGAAGGTAGGTTCCCTGGCCAAAAATATTATGATCAGTGTGTCTTCCGTTGTTTGGACACTGAGGGAAGTTGGAATTGCTGCTAACTCTAGTCGAAAGACTGGAGGAGCAAAGGCCAAAATGAAAATATAGGGGAGCACATATTATTTTTTTTGTTTTTTAATGGATGATCAATAAAATTTCAAGCAGTTCTATTTATAATGAAAGTTCGCAACCTTTTGAATGAGAAGGGTTGATTGAATGATCTCATGCTTTATCACTACTATTGAACATGAGGAGTCTCATAAGATATGATATGGGACTGACTATTTGTGTTCCAATGGGATGCTTCAGCATGTATTGTGAGTAACTTTGGTTCTGAATTGTTAATGGCTTATTCTTTAAAAGAATAGATATCCTTGGATGCCATTTTCTAATGATAAAATTTCTCTGATTATCTTTTTCTACCAAAAAAACAAACTGTATATTCACTTGAATGTCAATTGGATAGTTCTTTTGTGTGATTATTTTTAGCATCTTTGATAAACATACAAAAATTGCATCTTTCAATATCTTGTAGACTATTTTGCTGTCATTACCTGTTACCTTTGCTTACTTCAGGCATTGATCCCTTTTAAAAAGGGTGCCCAACTGCTTAAATATGGTCGGAAAGGAAAGCCCAAGTTTTATCCGTTCAGGCTTTCCAATGTAAGTTGGCTCATAACTGAAAGCTCATGTTGGGATCGTGTTATTGAATACTCAAATGTTCTACTTAATTAAGTGCCCTCTTGGACAACAATCAAGATAGCTACTCTTTTGTGCTTTTTGATATTGATGAGTGATGTGGTATGAGGTGACTTTCTGTTTGTGTATTTCATTGTGGCCTCTCATTGGATTTTCTTTGATTTTTTTTGGGCGGGGGATATGTTTGTGAATGTCTTAATTATACTATGGATGATATTTAATGAATGTCTTTTTGGATTTTGTTACTTTGATGTAGGTAGTATTGCAAATCATGTCCCTATTTGACCGATGACCACTTAGTTCAATTTTTTTGACCAGCACCATTTGGTTCAATTAGCAAGGGTTCGAACCAGCTTAAACACAGATCTTGAGACTGAGTCTTAGGAATGTAGCAGTGGTTATATTGATAGACTCTTGAACTTTTAGTACATTGTAACTTTTCTGTGTTTCTTGCATTATCACGCTTGTTTAAGTTCCTTACTTTTGTGCTTACTAAACTATCTGAAAACAACAGGATAAATCATCTTTAATCTGGATTTCAAGTAGTGGAGAAAGAAGATTGAATCTTTCTTCTGTCTTGAGAATTATTCCTGGACAAAGAACAGTGAGATCTCTAGAATTTTATCTTACATTATTCAAATGCCTCATCAGGTGTTGTTATTACTAGGTGATATTTATAAACTATTCCATAGATTCATTCGTCATTCTTTGGTTGCTTTTCCTCAATCTTCTGGCAGGCTGTTTTTCAATGGTGTCTAAGTCCTGAGAAGAACTATCTGTCCTTTTCCCTTATTTATAACAACAAAAAGTGGTCCCTTGATTTGGTTGGTGATGAATTCTGAAATTTTTTGTGCGATTACATCATTATCTATTTTCCATTTCCTCCACTTTTATCATCACTAGATTTCTTCCGCTATTTACAGACTTGCAGAGATAAAGCTCTGATATCTTCTGGCCAAGGTGGGCGGCCAAAAATTGATGGGTGGAGTGATGAGGGTCTCTATCTTGATGTAAATCCACCTTTGTGTAGTTCAATATCATTCTACTTGTGTCACGTCTCTTTTACCAAGAATTATAAGCTAGGGGAGAAGATAGATCTTTTTCTTGGAAATGATGGAGTATTCCACCATTTTCCCTGGGACTAAAGTCTTAGATGGATGAAGGGAGAGAACTTACTACTTTTGTGATGATTGGAAGAATGTACTATTTCCTTTAAGATACTGTCTCCATATTCTGAATCAACTCGTATTCTCTGAAAGGGTGTATAGGACGGTTTGTCTCAAGCCAAGTGTTGTTCACTTTCTTGTGCAATTCTTTGTCATGATTTATGAGCAATTGATTGTTTTGATTAGTCTCTTTTATCTTTTCTACAGTGATATGAATTTTTGTGACTCTAGATTGACTAATTACTTAAAATCTTACCAAATTACATGTATTTCTACTGGTGGCATTAGTCTGCCTATTGCTTCCATGTTGTAATAGATGGTAACCTATATATAATTCTTTGTGGCTGAATTACTTTCAGGATAACAGAGACTTGACATCAAGTTGTCCAAGTGAAAGTTCAGTTAGTACACTAGATATTAAATCTCCTGATGCTTCTGTGAATTCTAATACTAAGACTGCTTCAAAGCCCTTGGGACTGTTGAAGTCTGTCAATTCTGAAAGATCGAATTCACCATTAGACCCTTCAAATATGCAAGCAGGAGGATCTGGTTTAGATGCCCTTCGAGTTAGTGTTTCGAGTGCCCCCAGCACATCAAGTCATGGATCCGCACCAGATGACTGTGATGCTCTGGGTGATATATATATATATGGGGGGAGGTTACTACTGAGAATGTTATGGGAGTTGGTGTAGATAAAATTTTCAATCAGTTCAGTCCAAGGGTAGATGTGCTTTTGCCCAGGCCACTGGAGTCTAGTGTCGTCACAAGGCAAGGCGAAGTATTTACTTGGGGCGAAGAATCTAGAGGACGTCTAGGCCATGGTGTTGAGAAGAATGTGGTTCAACCTTGTCTAGTTGAAATTTTAGCTTCTACAACTGTTGATTTTGTTGCTTGTGGGGAGTTTCACACCTGTGTTGTTATATTGGCAGGAGAACTATATACTTGGGGTGACGGAACTCATAATATCGGACTTCTTGGCCATGGCACTGACGTAAGTCATTGGATCCCGAAACGAATTTTAGGTCTACTAAAGGGACTTCATGTTGCTTTTGTCACTTGTGGTCCATGGTACACAGCACCTTAACAACTTCAACTGGGCAACTCTTCACATTTGGTGTCCTGGGTCATGGAGATAGGGAGAATGTTTCATATCCTAGAGAAGTACAATCATTGTTAGGGTTAAGAACAATAGCTGTTGCATGTGGAGTGTGGCAACTGTCACTGTGGTTGAGGTTATTGTGACACAATCATCTCTATGGAAATATCCCAATAGGAACATAGTTGCAGAGCTTTAATGCCTCATCTTATGAAGGAATCCTTGATCTTTGCGGATTGCCACTCAAAAAAATGTGCCCAGAAGATAATACGTCTCCACCTCAAATTGTCAGGACCAATACCTTCATTTGGGATAAGCCTTGTACAGTTGGAAATTCTAAGCTTACGGATGAATCATTTATATGGAAATCTACCTGTGCATCTTTGCCACTTGACGTAAATTCAACTCCTAGGTCTCTCTTGTAATAACTTGTCTAGTGAAATTCCATCTTGCCTTCAAAATTTTACTGTTATGGCATAAGAGCACATCAACTTAAGTAAGAGCTATCATTATTACACCATCAGTACAACATGGTATTATATTATCTTTGATAGTTTGGAATTCTATATAACATTGATGTGGAAAGGTGAGGATTACATGTTTATGAGGCCAAGATTCCTTCTTAAAAGCATTAATCTCTCTAACAATGCTCTATCAGGAAAAATACTTAAATACCAAGAGAACTTGTGTTTTTGTTGGGATTGGCTTCCTGGAATTTGTCAAGTAACAAATTGAGTGGAAAAATACCCAAGGAGATCCGAAATCTAAAATCACTTGAATTTCTTCATTTGTCGAAAAATGATTTATTAGGGCCAATTCCTCCAAATCTTGCTCATATTGATCGCCTCATTGTGTTAGATTTGTCAAACAATACTCTCGATGAAAAAATCCCAATAGGAACACAGTTACAGAGTTTTAATGCCTCATGTTATGAAGAAAATTTTTATCTTTGTGGATTGCTGCTTAGCAAAAAGTGCCCTGAAGATGAAACATTTTCACATGAAGAAGATAATCACAATGAAGAAGATGACTCACTATTCTCTCAAGAATTATATTTGAGCTTGGGATTGGGATTTTTTTGTTGGATTTTCGGTGTTTGCACTTCCCTACTCTTCAACCGTACTTGGAGACAAACGTATTGTAGGTTTCTAAGCAAAGTGACAAACAAAGTCCATGTCATGGTGGCAATTTATGTGACAGGTGCCTTATCAGGAGAAACTAGTCAGAAGGCAACGTTTAATTTCTCTTGCTCTTTTTTTATTCATTATGTTCTTATTTATAAATTACCACGTGAGAATAGAATAGTAAGAGTCAGAGTCAATGTAGACAAACATTTCAACTAGCAATGAGGTCCAAGTAAAAATCTTAATTCTTAATTGTGTAAATATTTTTTGAGTATGATATTTTAGGCTCTTGACTAATTTATTATGGGAAAACTAAGATAACAACAATCAAGTAATCATATTTATGGAATTCTCTTAGCATGCTACTCTGTTTCTTGCAGGATCTGGTACTCCTTCGATTTGGCATTAGGATGAACTGATGTGCCAAGAAATGGTGGTTTGTTGGACAAATTTATATTATGCTTTGAAATATACTACGTCATATCATTTGTACTACAAACTAAATATTATATTTAGAAACAGAGGTAGTACTTTGTTTACAATTACGTTCATTACAAGAATTTCATATCAAATTGTGTACTAATAGGGAATAGATAGCTTGATGCTGGTGGTATGGTTGCCCTGTTTCCTGTGCTAAACCTATTAGATAGCCTTGCATTTAGTTTTAGCAAAACTAAAAGTGGTCAAGACGTACAAATCTAGTTAATAGTTTTAGTAATATGACCTCTATATATTTAGGGTCCGTTTAATATTTAAAAAAAGAAATGAGAGAAATTTTTTTTTAATAAGCTCAATTTAAAAAAAAATAAAAAAGGGGTTTAGAAGCTTTTAATTAATTCTTATTACTTTTTTATATTACATCCTCTCTTTGTTAAAATTTTAAAACCCCAATTCTTTAATTTTTTTTAAATCTTAAAATTTTTTCTCTTCCCCTCCACTCCATTTCCTTCATACCAAACAAGCTCTTAGTAGTGCTTTGTACATTTTGATAATTAATTCTCACTATAATAAAATTCCTTGCCGTGTGTTTCGAGATAAATGATTGGGATAAATTATTGATAATAAAATTCCCCTAAACATAGGATATTTTGATCCGAATTTGAATCATTGAGAAATTAGTTTGGATGCTCATTAAGATGATTGTTATTTCTGTGCTTTTTCTCTTCCTGTCATTTATTATTTATTATATCTGAGAATAAATAGACAGAATCTTATATAGTAAAGATCATGATAGTCATAAAAAATGATATTTTTGTAAAATAATTAATAGTCTCAAGAAATGATGTTTTAATGAAGTTCTTTAAGGATATTTCCCAGGAATAAATAACCATCACTATAAATGTACATAGCTTCATGAAGCCATTCTAAGTTTTAAAAATTTGTTTTTTTGGTGATAAAAATTAGTTTGATTTTTGTAAATATATTTCGTAGTTTATAACTTTATATAACTGAAAAAATAACTAAAAAGTTAAAAAAATGGTTTTAAAAAAAGAAGAATAAGTTTGACACTGATACAACAGCAAGAGAGATTCAATGAAATTATTAAAATCTACACAACTCACGGTTCTATTTGGTATGAGAAAAGGGGAGGAAAGTTGAGGAGCGAAAAAATTTAAATGATCTCTATTTAAAAAATTGATAAAGTAAGATTAAAAATTTTAATTATTTTTTTATTCTTTTATCTTACATATTTTTTCTATCAATTGGTCAAAAAACTTTTTTTTTGTTAAAATTTTATTACTCCATTTTTTTTTAATTTTTCATAACCCCAAAGTTGATAGTTGACGGACAAAAGGCTTTCATACTACTTTATCTATAATTTTTATATGTTGTCGTGTCGAGTTTTCTAATATATATTACCTCTATTCCTAATTATAAGAGCTAGTTAACTAATTTGAAGAGATTAAGAAAGTAAACTGAGTTAGTTATTCGTCCTAAATAGGTATTATCTTTCCTAAAATATCTTTACTAATTAAGTGTAGGTTAGAACTATCATTGTTAGAAGGACTACTTTGAAAAAAAAATGTATAAATACGAGAGACAAAGTGGATTGAGGTTTTGTATTTAGGACCAAAATAAAAGTCAAATAAGATCTTATATTAAGGACCAAAGGCAGTATAACATAGCTTGAAACTCCTGCTTTCCTAAAATTTATGCCTAACTATTTTTCATTTCAATTTTTTTAGGTAAATATTTTTCAATTAGAGACAATTCAATTCTTACTGTTTATTCTTTTTTCCTTGATGTTTATGAAAAAAGAAGCTTCTTCACCGGCTTCAAAACCTATTAGTTATTAAGCCCATCTCTATTTCTATTGTTTAAGATGGTTTGGGTAATCCTAAAATCATTTTTTAAAAGTACTTTTTCATAAATCTAAACAAACTTCTCTATATATTTATTTCATATACCATAAAAAAAACTTTTAAAATTATGGTTTTGTGTTTAGCCAAAAGAAAAAAATTATAGTTTTGTTTCTACTCAAATAACCCTTAATACTATGCGGCCCATTCATGTCATTATTATGCAAGTGGAAATAGGATTGGGATCGAACGCGGAACCAGGCCTTGCGAATCATCGATTACTAACAACTTACAAATAAAATAACCTTTTATATATTGTATATTTGATTTTTTTTATTACATATCTGATATATTTTTTTATTGAATGTCTCAGACAGATTGATGTTGATCATGCTTAATGATTTTTGTATACATAATTTACTATATTTTATTTTATGTTTTTTCTGTACTGTATTTTAATACTATTCAATAACTTTTTAAATAATTTTTACTGTATCAAAAACATAAATGTGTGGAATAATTAAAACAGCTTAAAGGAGGAATGAAAAAAAAAAAGTGTCAGGGTTATAGCCCAGCTGACCTCAAACATCTTTCTTAGGATTTTATAAAGTGTGAAGTTATGAATTCATCAGGCGAAAAAAAAAAGGGGGTTATGAATGCGAACTACTATAAGAAATATGATGAATGCATGAGTTATGAAAAAAAAAATGCGTGTTAAAAAAAATCAGGTAAAGGCATGTTAGTTATTTTCATTTCCCCCGTCATGATTTATTTCCATTCATAGTCTTTTTATTTTATTTTGTGCACCTGGTTTTTCAACTCTTTTATTTACTCATTTTTTTCACCTTTTGTATTCATCTATTTGGATATTTTATCATTATTTCTAACCTATTAAATTAACTATCACCATAGTTGATTCGATCATTGTTGTTTATGTTTATTATGTATAGTGTTTAATTAATTTGAAACGATACTTTTTTTTTAACTATTAGTTACAGTTACTTTTGACCATTTCAACTTATTTTTCATTTAAATTTCGCTACTTTTCAAGGTTTTGAAAGCCGCACCGGACCGGACAGTCCCACTGATCTGGCCATCACCTGCTCCCTTCACCAGCTCGTTTCAATGGTTTTAACCGTTGAAAGAGTTGAGCCATTTTGATCCGTCTTAAACCAGTAGTTGAGCCAGAAACCGAAGTAAAACTGGAACCCAGAGCAGTTTTAGAAAAACCGGACGGATCTGAAATTTTCTGAACCTAAGAGAAATTCTTCCATTTGCCCCTCCCGTCCCACACGTAGAAAAAAACAGCGATGAAGAACATAGGGAGCGGGAGATAACGGTGAAGATGGGGGATAAAGAGAAGAGCCAAATAAACTATACCAACCAGATTTTCTTCCCTTCCTTTTCTCCACAATTTCTAGTCGTTGCAGCTTTCATCTATGGCATTTGGGTGGATGCAAAATCCGCTGGTTAAAGAAAGAATATCCAGAGTTTCACTTTGATGGTGAGAAGAAGAAGAAAAGTCGCAGAGGAAATGGACAAGCCAAGCTTTGATTAACCCCCGGAAATAAGGAAGTAACTTTCAAATTCACCTTATTCTTACTTCGAGTAACACGTGAAGGTTGACAAGAATTTTCATCTTTTTTAATTTGATCATTCACTATTTCACTTATAATATATATATTCATTTTTTATTTCTTATTTATTTATATTTTTAATCTCCTTGTTATATAAGATTTATTTACATATTTTTATATAAAATGAATTTTTAATTTTTATCAAATATAAAGCTAAATGTATATATACTATTTCTATTTAATTTTCTTAAAAATTTTAATAATCTAATAATTTATTGCTCACATATATATTATTATAGGTATATAATGTTACTTTTAATTTAATTATTATATCATCGGTCTGACCGAACGTTCCGATCAATTTAACCGTTTGAACCATAACCTGCTAACTTCTTCGGCTCGAGTTCCGGCCTAGCTTTCAAGACATTGCTACTTTTATACACCATTGTGATGGAAAAATATCTTGATTTTTAAATATAGATCGAGAAAAAGAAGGCTGCTCCAAAACAAATCTTACCCATTCATCCGCCAAATGTACTTTTGTCAAACATGGAGGAAGTTAGTGTCTTTCTGTACTGTCCATTTTTTTAATGCCCATATCTCCAAAGCAAGAAAACAACAAATCAATAACCATCAATGATGTATATGAGCAAATTTTATACTAAGATTATTTTTTTCATCTCATTTTTTTTATTAAAGAGAGGAAAAAATACGAAACTCGATTATATATCTATAAATCGAACTAAATATATCCCAAAATCTATACTTATTTAAGTATAGAATATGTATTAATAATTGTGAAGCTTGACCCATGGACTGGAGAACATATTCTGCCTTGTTTTGAGGGAGATCTGGACATCGTGGGGGCAAAATGACGAAGAATTAGTTGATGATATAAAATACCTCTCATTAACTGAAAAGTTATTTAAATATTTATATTTTTCAAAAAAAATAATTTTTGATACAACAAAAAACAATTTTGATACATGTATTTTCAAATTTTTAATACGTAATAATTTTTTTTTAATTTTCATTATATTATTAAATTTTATAAATTTAATTTTTTACTGCATAATGAAACTTAGTTGCTTAGATTTTTTTAAATAGCTAAAAAATATGTTAAATAAATATTTTTTATCGTATAATATAAATTGTCTAATCTTGAGAAACTATAGAAATCATTTAAATTTATAATTTAAAATTTTGAAATAAAAATTTTGTTAGAAACGTTTATAAATATTTAAAGAATTAATCAAATTTTCATTCAAGGTTTTTATGTCTACATTAAATAAATAAATAAATTGTCGATCTAAATATGATAAAAACACTAAACAAATAACTATTTGTAAAAATAAAGAATAAAATTAAGCAAAAAATTGTAAACTCCTCGAAACCTTTTAGCCAAAATTTAAGAATTTAGTGTTATGAAAGGTAAATTAGTAAATAAAAAGTATCTTAATATAAATTTCAATTAAAAAAATCTTTTAAAAATATTCTTAACGGAGTTAATAGTTTGAATATAAGTGTATCTTTTCAAAATAAAGAGGAGATTGGTATAATTAAAGCAAAGTGTAAGGAAAATCAGTGTATTTTACTTAATAATTTTTCCCCATTCATTTTCTCTTAACTCCAAAAGTCAAAGTAACCCCTCTGAAGCCAAAAAGATCAGAGCTCCTGTGGAAAATTTGCTAAGTAATTACAACTGACTTGTTTTTTCCCACCAACCCAATTTGTTTTTCTTCCCAATAATTTATTTTTTTATATAATCTTTCTAATAATAATAGTTCTAGCTAATACACTTGATTAGTAAAAATATTTTAAGAAAAAAATATATTTATTACGAATAATTAACTTAACTAATTTTCTTAATCTATTTAAATTAGTTAATTAGTTTTTATATTAAAGACCAGAAGTAATATAAAATATGTATTAATAATTGTTGAAGCTTGACCTATGGACGGGAATATATTTTGCCTTGTTAAGGGGGATCTGGACATTGTGGGACCTTACCGAGAAAGACTTTAGTTGACTCATAATTCTATAATGTAATAACCATAAAGCTTATATTCAAATAAATTTTCCCATTCATTTTTTCTTCACAACAAAAGTCAAAGTCTTCCCTCTGAAACTAAAAGGCGCAAAGCTCCCGTGGAAAATTTGCTAAGTAATGGCAATTATCTTGTTTTCCCCCACCAACCCAATCCGTTTTCGCCCCCAGTAATTTATTTTCGTTGTTATAGACAAATATTTCAAACTATGATATATCACTGTAAATTAAACAATAAGCTTGAGTGTCGGTTACAACTTGAAATAAGCATATATCAATATTTCTGGTCCATCCACATGCAATTAATTCATAGTGAGACATATAGATACTATAAATGCAAACTTGTTATAAAATTTATATTTTATATTGATGGGAGTGGTTTTGATAATTGGACAAAGGTATTTAATTTCTTGTTGACAAATACTCTTTCAGTCCTTAATATAAGACATATTTAACTAATTTGATTAGATTAAAAAAGTTAAGTAAGTTAGTTAATTATAAGAAATGTGACATATTTTTTTCTAAAATACCATAATCGTCTTCTTTAATATCTTCTTTTCCTCTTCTACTTGATTATGATTAAGGGAGTATCCATAGGAGTAATTTAGAAAAAATTGATAAATAAGAGAAATAGGTATTATATTTAGGACTAAAATCAACTCAACAACTAGGTTCTATATTAAGGGCTGAATGAGTACTATTTTTTTTCCAATAATTTTTTTTTGTTTTTCTTGAATCCATTTTGTTTCGTTTCTTGCATCAAGGTCTCATAGAAAATTTTTTATTCTCCATAAAAATTTTCTGATGGTAGTTGAATGGAGCATTTCACGAAACTGCATCAATTTGAAATTAGAGCATAGACTATGATTAATCCTGAAGCCTGGGACGGATACTTTTGTCTGACGTGTGGAAATTAAATTAGAGTGAAAGTCATAGTTGAGAAAAGTCCAAGTATGATTTTTATTTTCGCCAAAGAGGACGGGTGTGATTGACAAGAAACCATCAATTTAAAATGAAATTTTAATTTACAAGTTGAAAATAAAAAAAATTAAAATGTCGTTTCCTTCAAAATAACTAAGATAAAATAGTTAGACGAGAAGTTTGGTGCATAATTAATAGTCCAAATATCCTTTTCTCTTTATCATCTATGTAAGCCGTTTATATCAACATAATCTGTGAAGCTATGAGGAGAGAATGGCCTAAAAATACATTAAAATAATGAAAAGATATTTTAATAATTCTACTTCAATTTCTGTGCATAGCATGGGTCATATAAGTTCTTGAAAGAACATATTAAAGGGCCATGAAATAAAACTATGGTCTTAAGAAAATCAAGATCCAACTTTAAAGTTTGATTTTACGAACTAGCATTCATATTATTTATTGAAACGGAGAAGCGAAATGCAGCTAAAAGTTTTTTTTTTTTAGTAACGTAACATAAAAAATTAGATAAATGTTTTAATTTTTAAAATTAGTTTTCAAAGTTTATGTAAAAATTTGATCCTTTGGGAAACATTGATCTTTTGAATCCCTAGAAAATTGTATAAAATACATTATTCTATTCTCTTGAAAGAGCAAGTTTAAGTATGTGAGAAAATACAGGTTGGTCCGTAAAATAAATTTTGTATAACTCAACATATGAGTGGTAGCGACTTCTGGGTCTTAAGGAAGCAGTTCGGAATTCGATTCTCGACCATTATATATGAAGTCTTTTTAAGGATAATTAATTTTGTTATTGGCAGAAAATACTTCTTATCCGTAGAAAAATGTATTTTGGCCAAATATAATTTAAATTTATAAAATCGTACTTTCAGCCTATTTTGAAATTATAGTCGCATACTTTTTTTTTTAATAAAACTAAGGACATATTTTGAAAATAAAAAATTATTTTTTTGCCAATTGAAAATAAAGATTTAACGTCATATAAGCACGGTTACGATGAAATAAGGATTTAAAAATTTTAAAAAAATGAAGTCATCCCACTCGCTAAGAATACTAAGAACGCATCCAATTTAAGTAAACTAATATTGTAGACTAAGAAAGTCGCAAAATGTTATTTCTTCTTTTGAATTAATTAGATTTAAGATCACATTTTCACCGTTTTGAGATGGATTTTTTTTTTTTTGGCTTCTGAATTAAATGATGAATTCCAACTTTTAATTGGAAATAAAGATCAGCATGAATAACAAAATCTTCATATTATATCTGTCTGTGTGTGTCTGTGTGATAAAATGTTTGGTTACAAAAGACAATATTTTTATCGAAGCAAGATAATACAAAATTCTCAATATTATGAACTCCAGAAAACATTGTCATTTATTTTTGTTTATTTTGTTGAAATAATATCCTCTTATGACTTTTCCTCATCGGAAAAGTATACAAGTTATTAGCTAGTTATGTTATTTTCGAAACTCACTGTATATAGAAGCCTATATCTAGTTATGTTATTTTTTCTGGTAATGATCTAGTTATGTTATGATTAATACTACTTCCGGTTCTAATTATAAAACCCTGTTTGTAGACTACAAATGAAGTCTTATAATTAGGACTAGAGTTAGTATCATATAACATTTTATAAAAAATCAAATTATGTGATTTAACTTATAGATAGTATTTTTAAGGATGCGTATGCAATTATGTAAGTGATTGAAGGATTTGAAATCAAATTATTTATCTCAACCCAGCCAAACAAAATATTTATATCTAAATATTTCTTCTCATAGAATGTACATGTCGTTAATTCTAGACGTAGCTAAATCTTTCCCAACCGTCTATTAAGCTGTGCAACGGATAGACAATAATGGTTATTTATCTATGGTTTATATATCGAATGCAGTTCAGCTCACAATATCCCCAGTTACAAGGGAATTTGGATATATTTTAATTGTTCATTTAAAAGTTGAATAGTTTAAATTTAATTCTAATTTATTCTCAATATTTTAATGTCTTTTTGTTTTCACACCAAATTTACAGATAAACATAATTTTCATAAATTATAATTTATTTAAAGTGAGACTTTAATGTACAATATATATATATATATATATATATATATATATCCTACGTAAAGTAAGATCATTGCAGCTGGTGATCACTTATTTTAGTCTCATATAATCCAAGATGGCCGTGAAGCTTCTTGGAAATCAGTGAGGGAGTATACTTTACCTTTTTTTTCATTTGAGGGAGATTTCTACATTGTGGGGGCAAAAGGAGGAAGACTTTCAATTGCGAGTGTTTTTTGTGCGAGAATGTTTTGTAGAAAAGAGAGCATTTTGTCCAAGCAAATAATATCTTACAAGAGCACACTATCCGACACCAACAAAAATGCTCAATATTATGGACTCCGAAAACATCGTGCATTTATTTTTGAATTTTCATTTTTTTTAAAAAAAGAGGTTGTTGAAATAACGTGTTCTCTCCACATCTACTCTGACTTCTCTTCATCAGAAAGTGCACCAATCATCCATCAAAGTACAGGCCCACAATGAACTCTATAAAAATTCTATGCACCATCCACATTTTACGCCTCATAACATCTCGTGAGTTGAGAAACCACAGTTATCTAAGAACTGTGTTTTAATCCTCTCTAGTTGTTTCACTTTTGAACTTGTATTGAAGCTATTTCGTCACTGTGATGGGCTGTGTGTTTAATTTTTTTTATGCATTATTGACATTGCTGTTGTTGCTGCATACAAGACTCAGTTTGGCCATTGATGGTGAAGCATTGAAGAAGTGCATCGAGAAGGAGAGGAAAGCTCTTCTGTTGTTCAAACATGGCATCTATGCTGACCCTGCTCATATGCTGTCCACATGGAGGGACGGAGATGATGAAGATTGTTGCAACTGGAAAGGAGTTCGTTGCAGCAACCAAACAGGTCATGTTCAAATTCTTGATCTTCGTAGTTCCGATTCACCCCTTTTGAGAGGTACAATTAATATTACTTTGTTGAGTGAGTTGCATGAACTGAAGCATTTGGATCTCAGTAACAATTATTTCTACCCAAGCGACATCCCTCAGTCCATAGAGTCATTCACCAACTTAAGGTATCTCAACCTCTCTTATTCTAATTTTGTTGGGAGTATTCCCAATGAATTGGGAAAGCTTTCCAAGTTGCAGTACCTTGATCTGAATTTCAATTACTTTGGTGGAGCTATCCCTTGGCAAATGGGAAATCTTTCCAAGTTGCAGTACCTTGATATGAGTTTCCAATTACTTTGATGGAGCTATCCCTTGGCAAATGGGAAATCTTTCCAAGTTGCAGTACCTTCATCTTGGACAAAATAATCTTGTTGGAGTGATTCCTTATCAACTTGGGAATCTCTCCATGTTGCACACTTTGCGACTTGGTGGTTATGATTCTAACCTCACAGTAGCCGACAAAAACAATGATGAGGCAGAGTGGATATCAAAGCTCTCTTTGTTAACAAATCTTGAGTTGAGTTATGTGAGTGATGTTGGTAATTCTCAGGTGTGGCTGCACATGATGGTAAACTTGTGCCAACACTAACAGAATTGAGACTCAGCGGATGTGGCATTTCTTATGCCCATAGCCTTCCTCTTTTACTTCTCCTTCCAACTATTCTTCTTCTCTTGTCACCCTTGATCTCTCTTAATAACTTGAACTCATCATTATTTCAATGGCCCTTCAACTTTAGCTCCAGCCTTCAACAGCTTTATCTAAGAAATTGCAGTCTTTCATCTCATAATCTCTATTATTTATCTTCCCATTTTCATTTTCCTTCTCTCCTTGTTCTTGATCTCTCTTATAATAAATTGATGTCAGTAATGACGTTGAACTTTGGCTCCAATCTTCAAGAGCTTTATTTGGAAAATTGTAGCCTTTCATCAAATAATATTATCTTCACATCTTTCAATCCTAACCTTACTTCTCTTGTCCTTCTTGATCTCTCTGATAATCATTTGAAATCATCAGCCATATTCTATTGGATTTCCAACTTCACTTTCAATCTTCATGAACTGCACCTCGGTGACAATTCACTCAACGGTTCCATTCCAAATGGTTTTGGAAACACAATGAAGTCTCTTGAAGTTCTTGATCTCTCCTATAATAATCTCCAAGGTGAAATCCCAACATCACTAGGAAATATATGCACATTGCAGAGCTTAACACTTGTCGACAATAACTTCAGTGGGGACCTCGCGGGATTCATTTCTAATATATCATGGTGCAATAGACATTCATTACAGAGTCTGGATTTAGCAAGAAATCGATTGACGGGCATGTTACCAAATCTTTTGGGTTTTTCCTTTTTGCAAGATCTGTCTCTCTCTGATAACCAATTAGAAGGAAAAATACCTGAAAGCATTGGATTGATGTCTCAATTGGTAGGATTGTATTTAGATGGGAACAATTTGGGAGGTGTAATCACCGAATCTCATTTCAAAAATCTTTCTAATTTGGTGAGCTTATCATTGTCTGGCAATCCATTGACCTTGAACATTAGCGCCAGTTGGATTCCCCCTTCTCAGTTACTACTTATGGAGATGGCTTCTTGCAAGATAGGTCCTAATTTTCCAAACTGGCTTCGTAATCAACATCATTTATCCACTTTGGATATTTCTGATGGCGGGCTTTCAGGATCTATCCCAGAATGGTTTTGGCCACTATTGAAAAATATAGATCACGTGAATATCTCATTCAACAACTTTTCTGGTGAAATCCCAAACTTGCCACTCAAGCTTTATCAAGGCGCACAAATAATTTTGACTTCAAACAACTTTAAAGGTGCACCTCCATCATTTCTTTCAAAAGTGTCAGAACTTTATCTTTCTAAAAATAAATTCTCAAATTTGATTCAACTTGTATGTGGCCAAACTGAAGGTGGG
Source organism: Neltuma alba (assembly GCF_004799145.2). Lineage (NCBI taxonomy): Eukaryota > Viridiplantae > Streptophyta > Magnoliopsida > Fabales > Fabaceae > Neltuma > Neltuma alba. The sequence goes on along the minus strand of NW_021632867.1, from coordinate 103,083 downwards.
GGCATTGTCATTTTAGACCTCTCAAACAATCAACTAACAGGGCATCTACCTAAGTGTTGGAGCCAACAAAACACGTTAAAATTTGTTGACATGAGCAATAATAATTTGTCAGGAGAGATCCCATCCTCTATAGGAAGCCTTGTTAATATGGAGGCTATGGTTTTAAGAAACAATAGCTTGACTGGAGAACTTCCTTTGTCTTTGGCCAATTGCTCCAAGTTAGTATTATTGGATGTGTCAGAAAATAAGTTGTCAGGACGAATACCTTCATGGATTGGGGTAAGCCTTGAACAATTGCAAATCCTAAGTTTACGGATGAATCATTTAAATGGAAGTCTACCCGTACATCTTTGCCACTTAACACAAATTCGACTCTTAGATCTCTCTCGTAATAACTTGTCCAATGAAGTTCCATCATGCCTTGAAAATTTTGCTGTTATGGCACAAGAGCATATCAATTTAAGCACAAGCTATCATTATTATATGACCAATAAAATAGGGCCTTATCAATACCTTGATGGTTTGGAATTCTATATAACATTGATGTGGAAAGGTGAGGATTACAAGTATATGAGGCCAGAACTCTTTCTTAGAAGCATTGATCTCTCTAGCAATGCTCTATCAGGAGAAATACCAAGAGAACTTGTGTCTTTGTTAGGATTGGTTTCCCTAAATCTATCAAGAAACCAGCTAAGTGGAGAGATACCTATAAATATTGGGAATCTAGAATCACTAGAATTTCTTGATATGTCAAACAATAAATTATCAGGCTCAATTCCTTCAAGCCTTGCTAATATTGATCGCCTCAGTGTATTAGACTTGTCAAACAATCATCTCTGTGGAAAAATCCCAACAGGAACACAGTTGCAGAGCTTTAATGCCTCATCTTATGAAGGAAACCTTGATCTTTGTGGATCACCACTCAACACGATGTGCCCAGAGGATAATACACCTCCACCTCAAGAAGCGAATCACAATGAAGAAGAAGAGGCCTCATTGTTCTCTCAAGAATTTTACTTGAGCATTGGATTGGGATTTGTTGTTGGATTCTGGGCCGTTGTAGGACCGTTGCTCTTCAACCGAACTTGGAGACAAGTCTATTATCGATTTATGAACACAGTAACAGACAAAGTCCATGTCATTCTCGTAGTTTATGTGGTTAAATACCTCACCATCAGAGACTAGCAACAAGGTAATGATTTATATTTTTCTCTTGTTGTTCTTCCTCCCATTCAACACTTATGATAACCATGTGATGGTAAATTACTAGAGTCTATGTTAATATAGACAAACATTTTAAAATGGTAATGATGTTCAAATAAAAATCAAACTCAGACGTTGTATGAGTATTAGGCTTTTGACTAACTTATGGGAAAACTAAGATAATAAAAATCAATATTATCTATGTAATTACTTGGGAATGCTTGACATGCTACTTTGTTTTTTACAGGATCTGTTTGCCCTACAGTTTGGCATTGGATGTAGTCATAATCCAAGTAATGATGGTTTGTTGCACTGATTTATGTTATGATTTGAAATATATTGTACTTATGATAATGTTCTCTACTAGCATTTCATCGAACTAGTTATGTTCTTCTTATTGCCCTTTAAATATTTTCTGTTGCATGCTAACTGGGGATATATATATATATATATATATATATAACTCCAGCATAACATTATAAGTTTCGAAATGATATTCCTTTTGAATTATCTATCTATTGGCTTTGTATTGATATGGCCATGTGGTATTGACCAAATAATTCTGCGGAGGAAGAAAATATGAGGTCCTTAATGTCATGAATTAGAACTTACATATTGGGTTGATTGAGTTGTGACAAGGCATTGAAGACTGATACCTTTGATCGCTGAACAAATCGGTGTGTACAAAGGAAGGTCTTGTCCAACAGTTTTAAAACTTTTTGAGGGACGAATATCCAGAACAATGAAGTTAAATATTTCAAAGCTATTATTTTTTGATGTGCAGATTGTTCTGCGTGAGTTCTCTTTTGTATTTGAGATACTCTTCCTCTGCTTAAATCGCATAATATTGAAGAGAAAAGTTTTAAAACTTGGGATCTAGACATGTTAGACAACCTTGTATTTTTAGCTTTAGGAAGCTTACAGAAAACAACAATAAAAAGTAGTATAGATAAACAGAGTCAATGTTTGGATTGCTTTGTATGTTATAATAATTACCCCCTATGATAAATATCCCTTGCTTTGTGCTTGGGGACTGGACGTAGGACATATTGGTCTAAACCAGGATAAATGATCGTGCTCCCTCTGTCTCTCTTCACTTGTTTTATTTGTTATTTTTAAAATTATATTTAAGGATAACCTCATATTTCATAGAAATTTAACCATGCAAAGTCATAGAAATAAAGAAAAATATTTTTTGACATAATTAAACTTTTTCTTAGATTTCTAGGTTCACACAACTCAAGAGATGATACTCGAATGCTTGTTCTTTAAGAATATTTCTCAAAAATACACTAGTTCGACTCTTAAGTAAAAATAACTTCATAAAGCAATTATTAATTTTAAAAAGTAGTGTGATTTTTCTTAACATTTGTAAACTTAAAAAATAGCCATTTTTTAAAAAAAATGTTTAACACTAATACTACAATCAAAGATTGGATTGTTGAGCACGATGGCGTCGTGTGATTCATGTAGCCGACCCCACCTAGTGGGATAAGGTTTGTTGTTGTTGTTGTTGTTGTTGACTACAATCAAAGAGATTTAGTGAAATTACTCAAATCTGCATTCACACCTAGTAAACCCAAAACCTATGATATAAGCATTGATTCTAATATAATAGGGTCATCATCAATATATCAAAAAACAAAATTTATGGCAAGTTTTGTTATTCACACTCATTCATAAAACATTAAATAACATTAATTCAACAATAATTATTTTTGGTACGGGCAATTTGAAACATTTTCTCAAAAGAGAGCCACACACTTCATTTTTTACTACTTTGAGGTATAAAATCCACGCCTCAAGGTACTTGGTTCTCAACAATTTAATAACAACTAAGATTGTGCGAGCACAGTGCTTTTATATAGGAAAAGAAAAGGATGGAGCCCACAAACATAGAAAGGATTGTGATTGTGGGATTCTCCATGCAATTTTGGTTTCTTCTGCGCAAGGCAAGCCTTTGGAGTTTCAGAATTGGAAGTAGAACACCCTGCACTTATATAAATATTTAAAATAGTACTTATGATTTTTAATATAAATATTAGAAATAGATAACTAATTTTAAATATTAAAAAAATTAATTAAGTTATTTATTAATAAATATTATTTTTAAAATATTTTATTAATCATGTGTATTAAAATGAAAACCATTTAACCTATGTAATTTTCAAAAAATAAATAAATGCAGGAAATAAATTAATTGAATTTTTATATTTAAGATTAGAGATACAGTATTATATTGTACTCCTCATGTCCTTAATATAAAATCTAATTATTGAGTATATCTTATTCCTAAATATAAGATCTATTCCTCATATTTATCATTTTTTCCTAAATTACCCCTATTGATGTTCTCTTAATTATAATCAAGTAAAAGAGGGAGGGAGGATATTAAAAAAGATGATTATGGTGTTTTAGAAAAAACATATCCTATTTCTTATAATTAACTAACTTACCTAACTTCTTTAATCTAATCAAATTAATTAAATATTTTATATTAAGGATCGTTTTTTTAAGCTGATTGCATCATTCTAAACTTTTCTTTTCCTCCTGTATTGAGAATTTTACTCACTTTTTCACTACCCACTCCTCAAATATCGTACCAAATTCTCCGGGTCCTTCTTATTATCTGTATCGAGAATTTTACACGCATTTTCGCTGCCTACTCCTCAAATATTGTACCAAATTCTCCGGGTCCTTATTATTATTATTATTATTATTATTATTATTATTATTTCCTTCATTATTTTTTAAGAAAATCGCATACAAGGACCTGTTCAACAAAATTGTTACCATTTACTTATCAATTATTATCAAAACCAATACTAATATTGTAATGGGTCCTTGTTTATAATTTTTCTATTTTTGAGGTCATTTTTACAATTTTTTCTTATTTTTGTCCCCAACAATTTCCCACATTATTATTTACTTACATTCGTAACCTCTTTTTTTTCCGTGGAAATAACCTTTTTATTTTATATTACACGCCTTTTTAAAGTTTCATTTTTGGACAAAAATACGTATTTATTGCTTAATTTACCCATCTTGGGCCTCGTATTTTCATCTATTGGGATATTTGCACCATTATCTGTATCGTTAAGTCGATTAATTTAATCAAAAAAGGCATAGATTAAATAAGAAATTAATAATACTTAAAATTATTATTTAACAATTATTTTTATTTTTTGGAAAATCAATTTTCTCCCACCATATCTACAATATTCATTTTCCTGTGATTAAATTTCTTTCCTCATTTTAATAATAATGATGATGATGATGATGATGATAATGATAACATTGAAAATAAAGCGTAGCTAACTATTTCCCAACGAAAAGATATGAACCGTTGGGTAAGGTAGCTTGAAACGGACTGGAGGTATTATTTAATTTAATAAATTTAAAGTGAGGAAAAAGCTATTGGCTGGGAGGAAGACTTATAGTTTCACGTCTTTATCAAACTTACAAATATTATTTTTATTATTACTCCTTTTCTGATGAGATGATAAATGTAAAAAAATAAGTAAAGAAATACCAAAATCTATAATTTTCTTCAGGTTATCTGTTGCTGTATCATAAATGATTGTCGTTTTAAACATTTAACATTATCCAAACGCCACATTTTGGACTGAACATTCTCTGTATTCTCATTGTAAAATTTAAACATTTAAATTAAAATTATTTATCTTGTGTGCCTGTTGTGTGTTCTCATTGTAAAAACTACTTTTAAAGACAAATTAAAGATGACAATGATGATCATAAATCGAAAGATAAGAATAACCACCAAGGAAGCTATCCTAAATTAGCTCTGGTAATACTTAAATCCAGTCTAGCAGTCTGATACTAGAAAATTAAATTAAAAAACATGTAAATAAACAAAAATAAAATAAAACTGAAACCATTTAAATATAATCAAAATAATAATTCAGACGTGATCCCAAGCGTTTCCCAAGAAAAATTGAAGCCAGTGCCCAGTTAGATGAATGTTGGGTTGATCTTTGGTAATTGAACTCAAACGATTTAAAATCCGACGTAAGATAATTCATTGTTTAATATGATGGATTTGGATTTTTCAATTGAGAGACATTACCTCTGATTCTTAATATGAGAGTTAGTTGACTAATTTAAGTAAATTAAAAAAACTAATTAAGTTAGTCACTTGTAATAAATATGTGTTATCTTTTTTAAAATATCTTTACTAATCAAGTATATTGGTTAGAACTATTATTATTATAAGGATTACTTTGAAAAAAATAGACAAATATAAAAGACAAAATAAATTAGAGTCTTATAATTAAAACCAAAATAAAAATCAAATGAGTTTTTATATTAAAAATAAGAGGCAGTATTAATTATTAAATCATGATATAATGATATTGAAATAAAGGCCACTGTGCTTCTCCTCAACATCATCAAATCACAGGTGATTTGAGAGTATTTTATCGGCTATATAATTAATATAAAAACTAAATTTGAGTAGATTAAAGATGTTAATTAAATTAATTAATATGATATTTTTTTCTAAAATACTCTAAGTATCTTTCTTAATCCTTTCCTTCTTTCCTACTTGGTTATTATTAGAAAAATATCAATGGGGTTATTTAAAAAAAATTAATAAATATGTAAAATAAGTTTTATATATAAGATCAAACATCAACTCTCTAATTAAATTCTATATTAAGAATTAGAGGAGTATTATATAAATGTATTTTATGAAAAATATAATTCATTTGATTCTTAACATAAGAAGCACTTAACTAATTTAAGTATATTATAAAAAATGTGATATGATCACCTTAAAATAACTTACATTATACTCCCTCCGTTCCTTATTATAAGAGACATTTGATACTTATGGTATGTTCCCATATATAAGAGACACTTAAAAGTTGTCTCTAGTTTTTTGTATTGATTTCCTATTTTACCCCTATTTATTTTATCTCCAACTCATACTCTCTCTCCCTCCCACTTTTCTTTCTTTTATTAATTTAATTGTTCTCTCTCATACTCTCTCTCCTTATTAATAGGGGCATTATTGGAAAAAATATTATACTTTTTACACATTAATTATCCTCAACTAATTTTAACTGTTTTTTTTATCAACGTAATTTAGTTATTTGTCTCTTATAATAAGAAACGGAGGGAGTATAATATTATGTATCATTTTATAAATTATCAACTAAGTTAGCTTGGAAAAAATTATAAATATATGAGGTAAGATAAATTAACGTCCAGCCCTATTAGTAACAGTGGATGAAGCAATGTAGCTAAAGACATCGGGTTTTAAGAAAAAATAATTTAATATCAAAATTATTCTTTGATGAGAAAATCAAACTCAGATATATTTTAATTGGGCGACGGGATGTGCCTAAGATTAGAAAGTGATGGTATTTTAATTATTAATGCTTTAAACCAAAGCTACTATGCCCTTAATATTCTCCCTATGGTCCTTTACTGCCTCTTATATTGTTCATCATTTGCCAAGCTGCACGGTCTAAGGGCCACCACCAGTATCTTATTTGGTCCCAATCACTCCTTCCAATTAACCCTCCGAATTATATAATATTAAACCATCTAATTAAAGAGATACTCAAATCAATAATGTATCATGTAAAAATTATTTTTTCACTTTAAATTAGCTTAAAAATTAGTACTAATTATATCTACAATTGTTACTTTTGGAGACAAGTATGCACTAATTGTACTTGAAAAAGTTAGTATTATAACAAATATTTAGGAAAAAAAAGTAAAATTTAAGACCTGTTTAAAATAGAAAAAATAGTAGTCTCTCAAAATTAGATAAGTCCTTTTTCCTTTTATTAGAAATAGTGGGTAACTCTAATAGCAGTTTACACAGTGTGCGCGCGCACGCTATTAATCATCCTTTTAGCTTATGCTTTGAATTATATGGAGGTAAAATTATGGATATTGGGTTGAAAAGAATTTAAAGTTCGAGAATTAAATTAGAATCAAATTAGTTAATCTCTCTTATAAAAATATAATATTTTTATTACTACTTCTTTTAAATATTTAATTAAATCATGAAAAAAATTAAATATAGAGATGATACTAACTTTTTCTAAACTGTAACCAAAATTAATTATTAATAAGAAATTAAGTAGATATTACATATATAAATAGAAAAATTATAATCATTTTTTTAAAAAAAATTAATTACTTTAAACTTTATTAAGAATCGAGGAGTTATAAAGAATAACAACATTCATGCTGATAACTTGTGATTTCAATTTTTTAGAAATTAAATTTATTATTTAAAATTTCATAGTAATTCTCTCTTTGTTAAAAACCGTTAACCTGCTCCGCTCAAATTACTAAAACTACCCTTCCTTTGTTGTCCCCTGCGTGCCTACGTGCTTCCATCCCCAGCATTTATTAATTTAACAAAAAACTGCCGTTGGGTTTCAAAAATCTTTTATCATTTTCAGCGAAAATAGGAATTCGGTCTTCGTCCACAGTCTTTCTGTCTTTCTCTTTCATTCCATCTTTGGGACGGATGTGAAAAGAAATTCACACTACAGGGATCAAAATTGAGAATTAAGTAGAAGTCGCAAAACAAAAATTATATTTTTCTCCTCACTTCAATTCATGATTTTGGGGGTGTTTGGATGAGGCAAAACCATGGTTTGCAGAATAGTTTTTGGAGAATAGATTCTGGAGAGAATAGATTTTGAAAGAATAGATTTTCTGAAAAAGTGATTCTGATAAAGTGAGAGTGTTTGGATAATTAATGTCAGAAGTGCTTTTTGATATGTGAAAATTACTAAAAATGACATAAGTTTAAATGATAATTACATATAAGATATATTTCATAATATATGTTTATTTTAAGTAATAAATTTATTAATAATATATATTTTGGCAACATAATAAATAAGTTATAAATAATATAAATAATAAAAAATTTGTGTGTATATATAGTAATAAAATAAATAAATATGTTTTTAGGAAAATGATATTTTGCCAAAGAAAATATTATTATTTCTTAAAGATTTGAAAGATGAAATCTGATAATTTTGTTTCACAAAATTAAATAACCACACAAAAAAATTTCATATTAATTGTGTTAATAATAGAGGTTGCAACGAAATATATTTGTTCAAGTAGGTTTTTTTAACAACACATTACATTGTCTGAAAAGAAAAGAGAAAATAAAAAGGACATAACTATTCTTGTATGTAGTGAACAATTTGATCTCTTATGGAGTCACGAAGTCGAGCCATGTGAGATGAAGAATCTACTGATGAAGGTATATGTGAAGATCCAACTCCATCATCATCATTTTCTTTTGCATAAGAACCTTCTTGTTCAAACTGAATGAAACCAGGATCAGAAATGGATGTTGATCTAATGAAGTTATGTATGGCCATCGTTGCACAAACAATTTGAACCTGTGTTGAAAAGTCATAGCTCGGTATGTTTTCTAAAATTGCAAACTTACTCTTCCAAACTCCAAAAGTTCTTTCGATAGTGCTCCGTAGACTTGAGTGCAAATAATTGAACGCCTCATTGTCATTTTCAAGTGCAGATGACCTTTGGAAATCAGGGAGATGGTAGCGTTCACGTCTGTAGGGACCAAGGTATCCCATGGGCGTCGGATAGCCAGCATCCACCAAATAATATTTGCCTACATGAAATATATGACTGGTGTCAATAAAATTTTTTTCCTAACAGTTAAGCATAAATAAATTGTAGGAATTTAAAATATACCTTGAGGCGGATGAGGAAAGTTCATGGAAGGAGTTGTGAGGGCGTGGTCAAATATACGAGCATCATGCGCACTACCTTCCCATCCGGCCAATACAAAAGTGAAGCACATGTCCCAATCGCAAACGGCCATTACATTTTGCGTCACTCTTCCTTTTCGGTTAATAAATTTTGTTTGCTCAGTTGCATCAACAATGCATGAAATATGTGTTCCATCAATTGCTCCAATAGCATGTTTGAAAAAGGGCCAGTATCGACCACTGGGCCGTATTTTTGTATGCAAATGCTGAAACATTGGATCTTTTGGTTTGATGTTGGTCATAGCAAGTCTACAGCATGCCAGTAAGACATTATGAAAATGTCTACTAATTGTCTCCCCTGAATGCTGAAATCTTTCTTGCTGCATCCTACTACTAAACGCATGGCCAACAGTATTTAAAACATTGCAACCATTTCATGTATCCCAACATTTCTAGTTTCCCTTAGACCGTGTTGTTGCAATTCTATGCAAAGACTAAAGAACACTTCTCTTTCCATCCTAAACATGTTATAACAACGAGTGGAATGGCCTTGTAAAACGTCCCTTACCCATGCCTTGCCTGTATAAATACTTGTATGCTGGGGCTCTTTACACAAATGAAGAGAAGCGTATCCACCAACCGCAACTGCAACTTGATTAACCCGTTTGTTCCGTCGTTTACGATACTTTTCCGCAATTTTAATTTCATCAGCCATTTTTTGTCTTGTCCTGTGCACATAGACATAAAATTCAGAAACCCTGATATGAAATTACTTAACATTTAACAAGAAAATAAGTTGTTTAATTCCTACAGAAATTCAGTAGTCACATAATACAATAGTCTGGTTACATCATTCCTAAAAATAGATACAAATTATCATAGTCATCTTTTAAGCAACACAAATGAAGTCTCAATCCTTAGTTGCATGCTTCAAGAAGATCAGTAGTTTTTCCCTCTTGTTCTTCAGAGCCACATACATCTCCCTTGCAGCTGGCTTGTCCATAAGGAGTGTTGTGCACCGGCCAAACAGATCAGGATCATCAACAATTTCATCAACTTCATTAAGGTGCTCCATGACTCCCGCAATTGACGTCTCATAAGCACGTGCTTCTTCTTCTAACTTCCTAGCACGTGCTTCTGAAATCTCTTCATGTTCACGCTGAGAATCATTTTCATTTGCTTGAGCTATCCTGCTTAGTGCATCGCTATTTTCATAGTGGTAGTAGGTTTCTTCTTCATGGATTCACCCACCCTTTTTCTAACCCCTAATGAGCTACTAGGTCGACTGCCACCTGTGCTTCTACCCCCACGAATGGTTTCCTGTCTCATTCCAGTGTTGCCTCTACTTCCTCCACTATTGTCATTGAATGTGACTAAATTAAACTCCCCGCTTATGCCAGTTGGTGCCCCCAAAATTTCATCATTATCTCCAGATCCTTCTTCCATATCATCTTTAGGAACTCCTTCGCTTGGAAGTGTCATGGAAGAAGGTGCCCATGACTGTGGTCCAGTTGCAACTACAGACCCAAAGAGTTGAGTCAATTCAGCCCGAAATTGAAGCCCCTTTCTCTAAATTTCTCATAGCCTGGAACTTCCTGCGCATTCAACACCAAAAATATTATACATTATACAAAAAAGGTTAACATGGGAGAAAATACAAGTTCAAATAAAGTTAAATGATTACCACTATTTTCTTCTCCCACCAATCATCAGGGGCACTAACAGTATTCCTTTCGGCATCCCACCCTAAACCTGTCTCACGGAGCAGCCTATCCCATAACTGCCATTCCTTTCGCAAGGTATCAAATTTGTTCTTTAATTGGATTCTCATATAAACCCTCCCAGTCTTTGTAGTAAAGTTCTCCTCAATACTTGTCCAAGCAAGCTTTGTCATGCTAGTTCCTCTTCTTCCCCCTCTTTCAACTTCTTCAATACACAGGTCAATAAAGATCTTTGTGGCTCTTATATCCCATGAAGCCTTGCTATTTTTTTTATTCATTATGCTATCAACCAATTACAACAGTTCAGTCATGACAAGTTCAACCCAAAAAGCATACCATTCAGTCCAGGAGATATGATATAACAGGTATAGTTTTTAATAAGTATAGCCACATGTTCTTTTTTTCTAGCAAAATGAGGTCTCATTAATAATTGACATCGCAAAATTAATGATGACTTTTTTCCCCATCATTTCAGGGAGTTCTTTTCGGTTAACTGACCAAAATTTGTGTTCAACCACTAATTATACTGTTGGTTAACTGACCAAAATTTGAAACATAGAAATTGGTTAACTCATTTGTAGGATTTCGATTACAGAAATAAAAATAATTTCATCAGCACAAGCACCCATAATCTAACCATATACACATAGAATGATCGACTGGTCTGTCTCCAAAGCACAACATACAAATATGGGAAAAAAGACACATACACGAAACCGAGATCCAGCTACCAGAATTGCAGAACAAACAGCCACACACGACAGAACGAAACCAGCATCCAAATATATGACAGTCAGCCCGAAATTAACAGCTGGGGGGAAACAAAATGAAGCCACCAATGATCCAAACTTATCTGTGAAACCACTGCTGTGTGGGGGGGAAAAATCGACCGGAGGTAATTTCAAACCACCGCAGATGAGGTGTGCACATATATATTACAGATTGAAATGAGACGTGAAAATCCACTGGGGAGAAAATAAGCGATCGGAGGTAATTTCAAAGCACCACAGACCACATATATATTACAGATCGAAATGAGAGGCGAAAATCAACCGTGGAAAAAAAATCGACCGAAATTTGGAAGATCGACCAGAGAATGCATAACTGGGGTTCGCGGAGGCAGCTTATCAGAGTTCAGGATATGAGAGATGGAACCGAGCAAGGCGACCTGAGACGGACTGATAGCGAAGAGATCAGAACTGGATGGCTCCGATCAGCCAAACCCAATGCACGGTGATGTCCTGGAAAGCCGAGAAAGACGTCGTCGGCACTGATATTCCTGAGGGATGGGAAGATCTCACCGACGACACAGGACCGGAAGTGGCAGAATGGGTGGCTTTTTTCCTCCGATTCTTCTCCAGTCAGAAACAGAGCAGCTTGAGATCTTCAAGTGAACTGAACGGAGAGGGCGACGACGATGAATGGGAGAGAAGAGGCGGAAGAAAGGGTTGAATGGATCTTCACCGTGAGCTGAATGCAGAGTACCCCGCGTGCTTGTTCCCTTTACTATGAGCTGAATGAACCGTTGAGCCAATAATTGTCCCTCAGAAACTTCCCCCGCCTGCTTATCTAGAACAGAGGTTTTGTTGGGCAAAACCAAGGTTTTGCCCGAAACCTTGGTTTTAAAAAAAATGGGGGTGTTTGGCAAATTTTTTGCCAAACCATGGTTTGGTTAAACCATGGTTTGGCAAAAAAGCCAAACACCCCCTTCATCTCTCACACTTAGGTTAGTTTCTGCTTTTCCATATTTATTTGTTGTGTTTTTAATATTTTCTTCTGTCCTCGTCTTTGACTAGTTGTATTCTTGCATTCTCATTCTCTCTCCGCTGTCTCCTCTTCTCCCTTAGTCCCTTCGCCAGTTCGCCGACGCTGGAGCATGCATTACTCACCAGAATACTTTTCTGCAACCTCTATTCTGTTGTAGACCACCAGAACGTGTCTAATAAGCAGCTTCTTGCCTGTCAAAGAGTTGGGTTTCTTTTCTGGACCATCCCAGTTCATGTGTGGGAGAAGTTTCTGCTCTGACTTGATTTTGTCAATGGAGTTTCTGGACATGTGGTTTCCGTGAGAAGGAATAGATCGACGGAGCTTCGTGCATTCTTGAGAGTGAAGAAGAAGCTGGTTTTGTTTGTGAGGAAGAGCGAAGTTTGGGTGTGGATGGTAGCGTAGGGAAGAGGCTGGACTTGTTGCTTATGACGACCGGAGCTCCATCCAGCGATCGGAGAGGGTGGTGGTGTTTCTGTGAATCTTTCACATGGAATGGCAGATCTTGCTAGCTACGGGAATGCCCACTGTGACTTAGAGCAGGTCTCTCTCTCTCTGTCTCTGTGTGTGTGTGTGTGTCACAAACTTAATGTGATGCGTTATAATTTCTGCTTTAGTTCTTGTAAATATTGCAGCTTGCTTGGAGTATTTGTTATTTGGTTTGTTTTAATACAATATAGTAATTGGGTTTCTTGTTGAAGGTAGGTTCCCTGGCCAAAAATATTATGATCAGTGTGTCTTCCGTTGTTTGGACACTGAGGGAAGTTGGAATTGCTGCTAACTCTAGTTGAAAGACTGGAGGAGTAAAGGCCAAAATGAAAATATGGGGGAATACATATTGATTTTTTTTTTTTGTTTCTTAATGGATGATCAGTAAAATTTCAAGTAGTTCTATTTATAATGAAAGTTCGCACCCTTTTGAATGAGAAGGGTTGATTGAATGATCTCATCCTTTATCACTACTATTGAACATGAGGAGTCTCATAAGATATGATGGGACTGACATTTGTGTTCCAATGGGATGCTTCAGCATGTATTGTGAGTAACTTTGGTTCTGAATTGTTAATGGCTTATTCTTTAAAAGAATAGATATCCTTGGATGCCATTTTCTAATGATAAAATTTCTCTGATTATCTTTTTCTACCAAAAAAACAAACTGTATATTCACTGGCATGTCAATTGGATAGTTCTTTTGTGTGATTATTTTTAGCATCTTTGATAAACATACAAAAATTGCATCTTTCAATATCTTGTAGACTATTTTGCTGTCATTACCTGTTACTTCTGCTTACTTCAGGCATTGATCCCTCTTAAAAGGGTGCCCAACTGCTTAAATATAGCTGGAAAGGAAAGCCCAAGTTTTATCCGTTCAGGCTTTCCAATGTAAGCTGGCTCATAACTGAAAGCTCATGTTGGAATCGTGTTATTGAATACTCAAATGTTCTACTTAATTAAGTGCCCTCTTGGACAACAATCAAGATAGCTACTCTTTTGTGCTTTTTGATATTGATGAGTGATGTGGTATGAGGTGACTTTCTGTTTGTGTATTCTATTGTGGCCTCTCATTGGATTTTCTTTGACTTTTTTTAGGCGGGGGATATGTTTATGAATGTCTTAATTATACTATGGATGATATTTAATGAATGTCTTGTTTGGGTTTTGTTACTTTGATGTAAGTAGCATTGCAAATCATGTCCCTATTTGATCCGATGACCACTTAGTTCAATTTTTTTGACCGGCACCATTTGGTTCAATTAGCAAGGGTTCAAACCAGCTTAAACATAGATCTTGAGACTGAGTCTTAGGAATGTAGCAGTGGTTATATTGATAGACTCTTGAACTTTTAGTACATTGTAACTTTTCTGTGTTTCTTGCATTATCACGCTTGTTTAAGTTCTTTACTTTTGTGCTTACTAAACTATCTGAAAACAACAGGATGAATCATCTTTAATCTGGATTTCAAGTAGTGGAGAAAGAAGATTGAATCTTTCTTCTGTCTTAAGAATTATTCCTGGACAAAGAACAGTGAGATCTCTAAAATTTTATCTTACATTATTCAAATGCCTCATCAGGTGTTGTTATTACTAGGTGATATTTGTAAACTGTTCCATAGATTCATTCGTCATTCTTTGGTTGCTTTTCCTCAATCTTCTGGCAGGCTATTTTTCAATGGTGTCTAAGTCCTGAGAAGAACTATCTGTCCTTTTCCCTTATTTATAACAACAGAAAATGGTCCCTTGATTTGGTTGGTGAAGAATTCTAAAATTTTTTGTACGATCACATCATTATCTATTTTCCATTTCCTCCACTTTTATCATTAATAGATTTCTTCCGCTCTTTACTGACTTGCGGAGATAAAGCTCTGATATCTTATGGCCAAGGTGGGTGGCCAAAAATTGATGGGTGGAGTGATGAGGGTCTCTATCTTGATGTAAATCCACCTTTGTGTAGTTCAATATCATTCTACTTGTGTCATGTCTCTTTTACCAAGAATTATAAGCTAGGGGAGAAGATAGATCTTTTTCTTGGAAATGATGGAGTATTCCACCATTTTCCCTGGGATTAAAGTCTTAGATGGACGAAGGGAGAGAACTTACTACTTTTGTGATGATTGGAAGAATTACTGTTTCCTTTAAGATACTGTCTTCATATTCTGAATTAACTTGTATTCTCTGAAAGGATGTATAGGACAGTTTGTCTCAAGCCAAGTGTTGTTCCCTTTCTTGTGCAATTCTTTGTCATGATTTATGAGCAATTGATTGTTCTGATTAGTCTCTTTTATCTTTTCTACAGTGATATGAATTTTTGTGACTCTAGATTGACTAATTACTTAAAATCTTACCAAATTACATGTATTTCTACTGGTGGCATTAGTCTGCCTATTGCTTCCATGTTGTAATAGATGGTAACCTATATATAATTCTTTGTGGCTGAATTACTTTCAGGATACCAGAGACTTGACATCAAGTTGTCGAAGCGAAAGTTTAGTTAGTACACTAGATATTAAATCTCCTGATGCTTCTGTGAATTCTAATACTAAGACTGCTTCATAGCCCTTCGGACTGTTGAAGTCTATCAATTCTGAAAGATCAAATTCACCATTAGACCCTTCAAATATGCAAGCAAGAGGATCTGGTTCAGATGCCCTTCAAGTTAGTGTTTCGAGTGCCCCCAGCACATGAAGTCATGGATCCGCACCAGATGACTGTGATGCTCTGGGTGATGTATACATATGGGGGGAGGTTACTACTGAGAATGTTATGGGAGTTGGTGTAGATAAAATTTTCAATCAGTTCAGTCCAAGGGTAGATGTGCTTTTGCCCTGGCCACTGGAGTCT
Source organism: Neltuma alba (assembly GCF_004799145.2). Lineage (NCBI taxonomy): Eukaryota > Viridiplantae > Streptophyta > Magnoliopsida > Fabales > Fabaceae > Neltuma > Neltuma alba. Next base: position 87,315 of record NW_021632867.1, on the reverse strand, counting down.
AGTGTCATTTTAGATGTACATCATATAGCATGTGATGTTAAACATGCTGCACTAGTCACAAGGCAAGGTGAAGTATTTACTTGGGGCATAGAATCTGGAGGACGTCTAGGCCATGGTGTTGAGAAGAATGTGGTTCAACCTTGTCTAGTTGAAGTTTTAGCTACTACAACTGTTGATTTTGTTGCTTGTGGGGAGTTTCACACCTGCATTGTTATAGTGGCAGGAGAACTATATACTTGGGGTGACGGAACTCATAATACTGGACTTCTTGGTCATGGCACTGACGTAAGTCATTGGATCCCGAAACGAATTTTTAGGTCTACTAAAGGGACTTCATGTTGCTTTTGTCACTTGTGGTCCATGGGACACAGCGCCTTGACAACTTCAACTAGGCAACTCTTCACATTTGTTGTCTTGGGTCATGGAGATAGGGAGAATGTTTCATATCCTAGAGAAGTAAAATCATTGTTAGGGTTAAGAACAATAGCTGTTGCATGCGGAGTGTGGCAACTGCCGCTATTGTTGAGGTTATTGTGACACAATCATCTCTATGGAAATATCCCAATAGGAACACAGTTACAGAGCTTTAATGCCTCATCTTATGAAGGAATCCTTGATCTTTGCAGATTGCCACTCAACAAAATGTGCCCAGAATATAATACGTCTCCACCTTAAGTTGTTAGGACCAGTACCTTCATTTGGAATAAGCCTTGGACAGTTGGAAATTCTAAGCTTAATGATGAATCATTTATATGGAAATCTACCTGGGCATCTTTGCCACTTGACGTAAATTTGACTCCTTGGTCTCTCTCGTAATAACTTGTCTAATGAAATTCCATCTTGCCTTCAAAATTTTACTGTTATAGCACAAGAGCACATCAATTTAAGTAAGAGCTATCATTATTACACCATCAGTACAACACGGTATTATATTATCTTTGATAGTTTGGGATTCTATATAACATTGATGTGGAAAGGTGAGGATTACATGTTTATGAGGCCAAGATTCCTTCTTAAAAGCATTAATCTCTCTAACAATGCTCTATCAGGAAAAATATTTAAATACCAAGAGAATTACTGTTTTTGTTGGGATTGGCTTCCTGGAATTTGTCAAGTAACAAATTGAGTAGAAAAATACCCAAGGAGATCAGAAATCTTAAATCACTTGAATTTCTTCATTTGTCGAAAAATGATTTATTAGGGCTAATTCCTCCAAGTCTTGCTCATATTGATTGCCTCATTGTGTTAGATTTGTCAAACAATACTCTCCATAAAAAAATCCCAATAGGAACACAGTTACAGAGTTTTAATGCCTCATGTTATGAAGAAAATTTTGATCTTTGTGGATTGCTGCTTAGCAAAAAGTGCCCAAAAGATAAAACATTTTCACATGTCGAAGATAATCACAATGAAGAAGATGACTCACTATTCTCTCAAGAATTATATTTGAGCATGGGATTGGGATTTTTTGTTGGATTTTGGGTGTTTGCAGTCCCCTACTCTTCAACCATACTTGGAGACAAACCTATTGTAGGTTTCTAAGCAGAGTGACAAACAAAGTCCATGTCATGGTGGCAATTTATGTGGTGGGTGCCTTACCAGGAGAGACTAGTCAGAAGGTAACGTTTAATTTCTCTTGCTCTTTTTTATTCATTATGTTCTTATTTATATATTACCACGTGACAATAAAATAGTAAGAGTCAGAGTCAATGTAGACAAACATTTTAATTGGCAATGAGGTCCAGGTAAAAATCTTAATTCTTAATTGTATAAATATTTTTTGAGTATGATATTTTAGGCTCTTGACTAATTTATTATGGGAAAACTAAGATAACAACAATCAAGTAATCATATTTATGGAATTCTCTTAGCATGCTACTCTGTTTCTTGCAGGATCTGGTACTCCTTCAATTTGGCATTAGGATGAACTAATGTGCCAAGAAATGGTGGTTAGTTGGACAAATTTATATTATGCTTTGAAATATACTACGTCATATCATTTGTACTGCAAACTAAATATTATATTTAGAAACAGAGCTAGTACTTTATTTACAATTATGTTCATTACAAGAATTTCATATCAAATTGTGTGCTAAAGGGGAATAAGATAGCTTGATGCTGGTGGTATGGTTACCCTGTTTCCTGTGCTAAACCTGTTAGATAGCCTTGCATTTGGTTTTAGCAAAACTAAAAGTGGTCAAGACATACAAATCTAGTTAATAGTTTTAGTAATATGATCTCTATATATTTAGATTCCGTTTAATATTTCAAAAAAAGAAATGAGAGAAAAAATTTTAATAAGCTCAATTTAAAAAAAATAAAAAAGGGGTTTAGAAGCTTTTAATTAATTCTTATTACTTTTTTATATTACATCCTCTCTTTGTTAAAATTTTAAAACCCCAATTCTTTAATTTTTTTTTAAATCTTAAAATTTTTTCTCCTCCCCTCCACTCTATTTCCTTCATACCAAACAAGCTCTTAGTAGTGCTTTGTACATTTTGATAATTAATTCTCACTATAATAAAATTCCTTGCTGTGTGTTTCGAGATAAATGATTGGGATAAATGATTGATAATAAAATTCCCCTAAACATAGGATATTTTGATCCGAATTTGAATCAATGAGAAATTAGTTTGGATGCTCATTAAGATGATTGTTATTTCTGTGATTTTTCTCTTCCCCTCATTTATTATTTATTATATCTGAGAATAAATAGACGGAATCTTATATAGTAAAGATCATGATAGTCATAAAAAAATGATATTTTTGTAAAATAATTAATAGTCTCAAGAGATGATGTTTTAATGAAGTTCTTTAAGGATATTTCCCAGAAATAAATAACCATCACTATAAATGTACATAACTTCGTGAAGCCATTCTAAGTTTTAAAAATTAGTTTTTTGGGTGATAAAAATTAGTTTGATTTTTGTAAATATATTTCGTAGTTTATAACTTTATATAACTGAAAAAATAGCTAAAAAGTTAAAAAATGGTTTTAAAAAAAGAAGATTAAGTTTGACACTGATACAACAGCAAAAGAGATTGAATGAAATTATTAAAATCTACATAACTCACGGTTCTATTTGGCATGAGGAAAGGGGAGGGAAGTTGAGGGGGGAAAATTTTAATGATCTCTATTTAAAAAATTGATAAATAAGATTAAAAATTTTTAATTATTTTTTTATTCTTTTATCTTACATATTTTTTCTATCAGTTGATCAAAAAACTGTTTTTTTTTTGGTTAAAATTTTATAACTCCATTTTTTAAAATTTTTCATAACCCCAAAGTTGACGGTTCACGGACAAAAGGCTTTCATACTACTTACATTATCTATAATTTCTATATGTTGTCGTGTCGATTTTTCTAATATATATTACCTCTATTCCTAATTATAAGAGCTAGTTAATTAATTTGAGGAGATTAAGGAAGTAAGTTGAGTTAGTTATTTGTCTTAAATAGGTGTTATCTTTCCTAAAATATCCTTACTAATTAAGTGTATTGATTAGAACTATTATTGTTAAAGGATTACTTTGAAAAAAAAAAGTATAAATATGAGAGGCAAAATGAATTGGGGTTTTATATTTAGGACCAAAATAAAAGTCAAACAAGATATTATATTAAAGATCGGAAGTAGTATAACATAGCTTGAAACTCCTGCTTTCCTAAAAATTCGTGCCTAACTATTTTTTATTTCAATTTTTTTAGGTATAAATATTTTTCAATTAGAGGCAATTCAATTCTTACTGTTTATTCTTTTTTCCTTGATGTTTATGAAAAAAGAAGCTTCTTGGCCGACTTTAAAACCTATTAGTTATTAAGCCCATCTCTATTTCTATTGTCTAAGATGATGTTTAGGTAATCCTAAAATCATTTTTTAAAAGTACTTTTTTATAAATCTAGACAAACTCCTCTATATATTTATTTTATATATCACAAACGCACTTTTAAAATTATGGTTTTGTGTTTGGTCAAAAGAAAAAAAATTATAATTTTGTTTCTATCCAAATAATCTTAAGACTATGCGGCCAATTCATGTCATTATTATGCAAGTGGAAATAGGATTGGGATCGAACGGGGAACCGGGTCTTGCGCATCATCGATTACTAACAACTTACAAATAAAATAACCTTTTATAAATTGTATATTTGATTTTTTTTATTACATATCTGATATATTTTTTATTGAATGTATCAGACAGATGGATGTTGGTCATGCTTAATGATTTTTGTATACATAATTTACTGTATTTTATTTTATGTTTTTTCTGTACTGTATTTTAATACTATTCAATAACTTTTTAAATAATTTTTAGTGTATCAAAAACATAAATGTGTGGAATAATTAAAACAGCTTAAAAGAGCGATGAGAAAAGAAAAAAAGTGTCAGGGTTATAGCCCAGCTCACCTCAAACATCTTTCTTAGGATTTTATAAAGTGTGAAATGAATTCATCAGGGAAAAAAAAAGTTATGAATGCGAACTATTATAAGAAATATGATGAATGCTTGAGTTATGAAAAAAAAATGCGTGTTAAAAAAAATCAGGTAAAGGCATGTTAGTTATTTTCATTTCCCCTGTTATGATTTATCTCCATTCATAGTCTTTTTATTTTATTTTGTGCACCTAGTTTTTTAATTATTTTATTTACTCATTTTTTTTCGCCTTTTATATTCATCTATTTGGATATTTTATCATTATTTCTAACCTACTAAATTAACTGTCACCATAGTTGATTCGATCATTGTTGTTTATGTAGTGTTTAATTAATCTGAAACGACACCTTTTTTTTTTAATTACTATTAGTTACAGTTACTTTCGCCCATTTCAACTTATTTTTCATTTAAATTTGGCTACTTTTCAAGGTTTTGAAAGCCGGACCGGACTGGACCAGACCGGACAGTCCCACTGGTCTGGTGTCACTTGCTCCCTTCATCGGCTCGTTTCAATGGTTTTAACTATTGAAAGAGTTGAGCCGTTTTGATCGCCTTAAACAGGCAATTGAGCTGGAAACCGGAGTAAAGCTGGAACCCGGAGCAGTTTTAGAAAAACCGGACAGATCTGAAATTTTCTAAACCCAAGAGAAATTCTTCCACTTGCCCCTCATATGTTGTCCACATGGAGGGACGGAGATGATGAAGATTGTTGCAACTGGAAAGGAGTTCGTTGCAGCAACCAAACATGTCATGTTCAAATTCTTGATCTTCGTAGTTCTGATTCACCCCTCTTGAGTGGTATAATTAATATTACTTTGTTGAGTGAGTTGCATGAACTGAAGCATTTGGATCTCAGTAACAATTATTTCTACCCAAGTGACATCTCTCGGTCCATAGAGTCATTCACCAACTTAAGGTATCTCAACCTCTCTTATTCTAATTTTGTTGGGACTATTCCTAATGAATTGGGAAAGCTTTCCAAGTTGTAGTACCTTGATATGAGTTTCAATTACTTTGATGGAGCTATCCCTTGGCAAATGGGAAATCTTTCCAAGTTGCAGTACCTTCATCTTGGACAAAATAATCTTGTTGGAGTGATTCCTTATCAACTTGGGAATCTCTCCATGTTGCACACTTTGCGACTTGGTGGCGATGGTTCTAACCTCACAGTAGTCGACAAAAACAACGATGAGGCAAAGTGGATATCAAAGAGCTCTTTATTAACAAATCTTGAGTTGAGTTATGTGAGTGATGTTGGCAATTCTCAGGTGTGGCTACACATGATGGGTAAACTTGTGCCAACACTAACAGAATTGAGACTCAGTGGATGTGGCATTTCTTATGCCCATAGCCTTCCTTTGTCTGCTTCTCCTTCTAGCATTTCTTATGCCCATAGCCTTCCTTTGTCTGCTTCTCCTTCTAACTATTCTTCTTCTTCTCTTGTCACGCTTGATCTCTCTTATAATAACTTTGAACTCATCATTATTTCAATGGCCCTTCAACTTTAGCTCCAGCCTTCAACAGCTTTATCTAAGAAATTGCAGTCTTTCATCTCATAATCTCTATTATTTATCTTCCCATTTTTATTTTCCTTCTCTCCTTGTTCTTGATCTCTCTTATAATAAATTGATGTCAGTAATGACATTGAACTTTGGCTCCAATCTTAAAGAGCTTTATCTGGCAAATTGTAGCCTTTCCTCAAATAATCTTATCGTCACATCTTTCAATCCTAACCTTACTTCTCTTGTCCTTCTTGATCTCTCTCATAATCATTTGAAATCATCAACCATATTCTATTGGATTTCTAACTTCACTTTCAATCTTCATGAACTGGACCTCTATTACAATTCGCTTAGCGGTTTCATTCTAGATGGTTTTGGAAACACAATGAAGTCTCTTGAAGTTCTTGATCTCTCCTATAATAATGTCCAAGGTGAAATCCCAACATCACTAGGAAATATATGCACATTGAAGAGCTTAACACTTGCCTACAATAACTTCAGTGGGGACCTCCCGAGATTCATTTCTAATATATCATGGTGCAATAGACATTCATTACATAGTTTGGATTCAGCAAGAAATCGATTGACGGGTATGTTACCAAATCTTTTGGGTTTTTCCTTTTTGCAAGATTTGTCTCTCTCTGATAACCAATTAGAAGGAAAAATACCTAAAAGCATTGGATTGATGTCTCAATTGGGAGGATTGTATTTGGATGGGAACAATTTGGGAGGTGTAATCACTGAATCTCATTTTAAAAATCTTTCTAATTTTGGTGGGCTTATTTTTGTCCGGCAATCCATTGACCTTGAACATTAGTGCCAGTTGGATTCCCCCTTTTTAGTTACATCTTATGGATATGGCTTCTTCCAAGATAGGTCCTAATTTTCCAAACTGGCTTTGTAATCAACGTCTTTTATTCTCTTTGGATATTTCTAATGGTGGGCTTTCAGGTTCTATCCCTGAATGGTTTTGGCCACTATTGAAAAATATATATTATATGAATATCTCATTCAACAACTTTTCTGGTGAAATCCCAAACTTGCCACTCAAGCTTTATTAGGGCTCATGAATAATTTTGACTTCAAACAACTTGAAAGGTGCAATTCCATCATTTCTTTTGAAAGCATCAGAACTTCATCTTTTTGAAAATAAATTCTCAAATTTTATTACACTTGTCTGTGCCCAAATTGAAGGTGGATGCATTATCATTTTAGACCTATCAAACAATCAATTGAAGGGGCACATACCTGATTGTTGGAGCCAACTAAATGCGTTGGAGTTGTTGATTTGAGCAACAATAATTTATCAGGAGAGATCCCATCATCTTTAGGATTCCTTATGAATATTGAGGCTTTGACTTTAAGAAACAATAGTTTGACTAGAGAACTTCCTTTCTCTTTGGTAAATTGCTCCAAGTTATTACTATTGGATGTGTCAGAGAATAAGTTGTTTGGTTCAATACCTTCATGGATGGGGAGAGCCTTAGGCAGTTAGAAGTTCTAAGCTTGCGGATGAACCATTTAAATGGTGCTTTACCTGTGCGTCTTTGTCTCTTAATGCATATCCAGTTCTTGGATCTCCTCATAATATGTTATCAAATGAAATTCCATATTGTCTTCAAAATTTTGCTGTTATGGCATAAAAGGACATCAACCTAACTTATAGTTGCCATACATATACGATCAATGGGACAATCATTCCTAGTCTCACTGAATCTTTTGAATTCTATATAAGATTAGCACGGAAAGGTTAGGATCAGGTGTTTAACAGGCTAGAATTTTTTCTTAAAAGCATTGATCTCTCTAGCAATTCTTTAATAGGAAAAACACCAAACCAACTTGTCTCTTTGTTGGGATTGGTTTCCCTAAATTTATCAAGAAATCAGCTAAGTGGAGAGATACCTTTGAAGATTGGCAATCTAGAATCTCTAGAATTCGTCGATGTGTCAAACAATAAATTCTCAGGCCCAATTCCTTCAAGCCTTGTTCATATTGATCGCCTTGGCATATTAGACTTGTCAAACAACAGTCTCTCTGGAAAAATCCCGACAGGAACACAGTTGCAGAGCTTTAATACCTCGTGTTATGAAAGAAACCTTGATCTTTGTGGACTGCCACTGAACAAAAAGTGCCCAGAAGATAATATGCCTCCACGTCAAGAATCTACTCTTGATAAAGAAGAAGATGCCTCATTGTTCTGTGAAGAATTTTACTTGAGCATGGGATTGGGATTCGTTGTTGGATTCTGGGCCTTCATAGGGTTGTTGCTCTTCAACCGAACTTGGAGCCAAGCCTACTACAGGTTTGGGAAGACAGTAATAAACAAAGTCCACATCATGGTTGCAGTTTATGTGGTTAAATACCTCACCATGAGAGACAAGCCACGAGGTAATGATTTATATCTTTCCTCTTGCTGTTCTTACTCCCATTCAATGCTTACTTATAATAACCATGTGATGGCAAATTACTAGAGTCAATTTATTAATACATGCAAACATTTTTAACTTAGTAATGATGTTCAAATAGAAATCACACTTGGACATTGTACAAGTATTTTTAAGCGATATTTTAGGCTTTCGGCTAACTTATGGGAAAACTAAGATAACAACAATCAAGTAATCTTATTTATGGAATTACTTGGGAATGCTTAACATGCTACTATGTTTTTTTTACAGGATCTGTTTCTCCTACAGTTTGCCATTGGATGAAGTTATGATCCAAGATTCCAAGTAATGATGTGTTTGTTGCAGGGATTTATGTTCTCTACTAGCATTTTATCAAACTGGTTATGTTTTGCCTATTGCCTTTTAAATCATTTTTGTTGCATGCTAACCAGGGATACACACGCACACAACACTCTATAATAACGTTGTAATTCTCAAAATTATATTTCTTTTGAATTATCTTATCTATTGGCTTTCCATTGGTATGGTTATACGGAGCTATTAATCAAATAATTCTGCAGAAGAACAAAACCTAAGGTCCGTAATTTCATGAAGTAGAATATAGATATTGGTTTGACTGAGTTGTGGCATAGCATTGAAGACAGATGTCTTTGATCATTGCACAAAATGGTGCGTACAAAGGAAGGTCTTATCTGACAGTTTTAACGCTTTTTGAGGGGCGAAGACACAGAAAAATGAAGTTAAACATTTCAAAGCTATTATGTTTTAAAGTGTAGATTGTTCTGCGTGGGTTCTCTTTTGTATTTGAGATATTTTTCCTATGCTTAAATCACATAATATTGAAGAGAAAAGTTGTAAAACTTGGGATCTAGGCATGTTAGAGAACCTTGTATTTTTAGCTTTAACAAGCTTACAGAAAACAACAATAAAAAGTGGCATAGATAGACAGTGTCAATGTTTAGGCCGCTTTGTATTCTGTTATAATAATTACCCGCTATGATATAAATCTTTTGCTTTATGCTTGGGGACTGGACTTAGAACATATTAGTTTGAACCAGAATAAGTGATCATGTGTGTTCTCTCTCTTGCTTCACTCATTTTATTTGTTATTTTTCCAAATTATATTCAAGAATAACCTCATATTTCATAGAAATTTCACGATACAAAGTCATACAAATAAACAAAATATTTTTCTGACACAATTAAACTTTTTTCTTAGATTGCTAGGTTAACACAACTCGAGATGATGCTCTAATGGATGTTCTTTAAGAATATTCTCCAAAAATGCATAAGTTCGACTCTTAAGTATAAATAACTTCATAAAGCAATGATTAATTTTAAAAAGTAATTTGATTTTTCACAACATTTGTAATTTATGTGAACTCAAAAAATGGCTAATTTTTTTTAAAAAAATGTTTAGCACTAATACTACAATTAAAGAGATTTAGTGGAATTACTCAAATCCACATTCACACCTAGTAACCCCAAATGCTATGATATAAGCATTGATTCTAATATAATAGGGTCATCATCAATATATCAAAAAACAAAATTTATGGCAAGTTTTGTTACTCACACTCATTCATAAAAAATTAAATGACATTAATTCAACAATAATTTTTTTTTTGGTATGGGCAATTTGAAACATTTTCTTACAAGAGGGATCCACGCACTCCATTTTTTACTCCTTTGAGGTATAAAATCCACACCTCATGGTGCAAGATGTCATTGAATTAAAAGGTTGGTTTACTAACAGGAGTTGGGTCTAGCAGAAGGAATTAGTTCCTCACAACGTGACGAACTAAAATTCGAATCCCTATTGAGAATGATGCCCTTATATAACGCCTGATAGTGCCTCAAATAGGACTACCTCTAATAAAAGATATATATAATTTAGCCCACAAAAAAGGGCTGGTTCTCAACAATTTAATAACAACTAAGATTGTGTGCATGCGCGCGCGTAGTGCTTTTATATAGGAAAAGAAAAGGATGGAGCCCGCAAACATGGAAAGGTTTGTGATTGTGTGGTTCTTCATGCAATTTTGGCTTCTTTTCCCCAAAGCAAGCCTTTGGAGCTTCAGAATTGAAAGTTGAACACCCTGCACTTTTGTAAATATTTAAAATAGTACTTCTGATTTTAATATAAATATAAAAATTAGATAATTAATTTTGAATATTAAAAAATAGTTAAGTTAATTATTTTTAATAAATAAATATTTTTTTTAAAAAATATTTTATTAATTATGTGTAATAAAAATTAAAACCATTTAACCCATGTAATTTTAAAAAAAAAAAAATAAACATAGGAAACAAAATTAATTAAATTTTTATATTTAATATATGAAATACAGAGTTACATACTTTCATTGTATCATTTTTTTTCAAGCTAACTACATTAGCCTAAGTTTTTCTTTTCCTCCTGGATTGAGAATTTTACTCACTTTTTTGCCACTCACTCATCAAATGTCGTATCAAATTCTCCATGTCATCATTGTTGTTGTTATTATTATTTTCTTAATTATTGTTTAAGAAAATTGCCTACAAGGACCTGTTGATAAAATTGTTACCATTTGCTTATCAATTATTGTCAAAAACAATACTAATATTATAATAGGTCCTTGTTTATAATTTTTCTATTTTAAGGTCTTTTGCTATGATTTTTTCTTATTGACAAATTACTCGCCTTTTTAACTTTCATTTCTGGATTTTTTTTGACAAAAATCGTATTTATTGATTAATTTACCCATTTTGGGCCTCATATTTTCATCTATTTAGATATTTCACCATTATTTCTATCGTTAAGTCGATTAATTTAATCAAGAAAGACATAGATTAAATAAGAAATTAATAATACTTAAATTATTATTTAAAAATTATTTTTATTTTTTGAAAAATCATTTTTTCCTAATATATCTACAATATTCATTTTCCTGCTATTAAATTTCTTTCCTCATTTTAATAATAATAATAACGATAACATTGAAAATAAAGCGTAGCTAACTATTTTCCAACAAAAAGATATGAATAGTTGGATAAGCTTGAAAGGGAATTGAGGTATTATTTAATTTAATAAATTTAGAGTGAAGAAAAAGCTATTGGCGTGGAGGAAGAATTATAGTTTGATGTCTGTATCAAACTTATAAATATTATTCTTATCATTATTCCCTTTCTGATGAGATGATAAATAGAAAAAATAAAGAAATATCAAATCCATCATTTTCTTCCGGTTATCTGTTGCTGTATCATAAATGATTGTCGTTTTAAACAATTAACGTTATCCAAAACACCACATCTTTGGACTGAACATTCTTTATTCAATTTGTCAGCATTTTATTGTTGAAGGATGATGGATGACCAGTGCCATACCTTATTGTCACAATTAAAAAAAAGATACAATTTACTATTATAAATTAAAATTATTTATTTTTTGTGTGTGTGTGTTTTCGCTGTGAAACTACTTTTAAAGACAAATTAAAGATGATGATGATCATAAATCGAAAGATAAGAATAACCATCAAGGAAGCTCTCCTAACTGAGCTCTGTTAATGCTTAAATCCAATCGAGTAGTCTGATATTAGAAAATTAAATTAAAAAATATGTAAAAAAAAAGAAAAATAAAATAAAACTGAAACCATTTAAATATAATCAAAATAATAATTCAGACATGATCCCAAGCACTTCCAAAGAAAAAATTGAAGCCGGTGCCGAGTTAGATGAATGTTAGGTTGATCTTTGGTAATTGAACTCAAACGATTTAAAATCCGACGGAGGATAATACATTATTTAATATGATGGATTTGGATTTTTTAATTGAGATACTACCTCCGGTTTTTAATATAAGAATTAGTTAACTAATTTAAGTAGATTAGAAAAACAAGTTAAATTAGTTGTTTGTAATGAATATATATTGTCTTTTTTTAAAATATCCTTACTAATCAAATATACTGGTTAGAACTACTATTATTACAAAACTACCTTTAAAAAATAAATATAAGAAACAAAGTGAATTAAAATCTTATAACTAGGATCAACATAAAAATCAAGCGAATTCTTATACTAAAGATCAGAGGCAGTATTAATTACTCCTCTAATCCTTAATATAAGACCCATTTAACTAATTTGATTAGATTAATAAAGTTAGGTAAGTTGGTTAATTATAAGAAATGTGACATGTTTTTCCTAAAACACCATAATCATCTTTCTTAATACCCATCTTCTTCTTCTACTTGATTATGGTTGAGAGAGTATCCATAGGGGTAATTTAGAAAAAATTGATAAATATGATAAATGGGTCTTATATTTAAGACTAAAACTAACTCAACAATTGGGTCCTATATTAAGGACCGGAGGAGTATTAAATCATGATATAATGTTATTGAAATAAAGGCCACTTTACTTCTCCTCAACATCATCAAATCACAGGCGATTTGAGTGTCTTTTATCGGCTATATAATATACTCTTTTAATTTTTAATATAAAAACTAACCAACTAATTTGTGTAAATTAAAAATATTAGTTAAATTAAGTAATATAATATGTTTTTTTAAATACTCTAAGCATCGTTCTTACTCCTTCCCTATATGTCTTACTTGATTATTGCTAAAAAAAATCAATATGGTTAATTTGGAAAAAAAAATTAATAAACACGTAAAATAGGTCTTACATGTAAAATCAAACATTAACTCTCCAGTTAAATTCTATATTATGAACCGAAAAAAGTATTATATAAATGCATTTTATGAAAAATATACTTCATTTGATTTTTAACATAAGAATTACTTAATTAATTTAGGTATGTTATAAAAAATATGATATTATTACCTTAAAATAACTTACATTATATTATCTTACGCATCATGTTATAAGTTATAAACTAAGTTAGTTTGGAAAAAAATTATGAATATATGAGATAAGATAAATTAAGATTTTATACATGTAAGATTAAATTCAATATCCTGTCTAACTCTCAAATTAAAAGTTCGAGGGGATACTAATAGTTTGAGGGGTACGATAACCGATGCGACGTGTATACATTTAATCAGCCATAGTTAATGACACACACGCAGAGGCACAGTAGTCGTAGAGTCAACGTCCAACTCTATTAGTAATAGTGGATGAAGCATTGAAGTTAAAGGGGTGTTTTAATTGGGGAAAAAAATAATTTAATATCAAAATTATTCTTTGATGAGAAAATCAAACTCAGATATATTAAAGCTACTATACCCTTATTATTCTGCCTATAGTCTTTTACTGCCTTTTATATTGTTCATCCCAAGTTATTTGCCAAGCTGTAGGGTCTAAGGGCATCACCGGGATCTTATTTGGTCCCAATCACTTCTTCAAATTAGCCTCCGGATTATATAATATTAAAAAACACGCCATCTAATTAAAGAAATACTTAAATCAATAATGTATCATGTAAAAATTAGTTTTTGCATTTGAAATCAGCTTAAAAATTAGTACTAATTATACCTACAATTGTTACTTTTGGAGGCAAGTGTGCACTAATTATACTTTAAAAAGTTAGTATTATAACTAATATTTAGAAGGAAAAAAACAAGTAAAATTTAAGACTTGTGTTTAAAATGAAAGAAGTAGTGGTGTCTCAAATAGTCAAATTAGATGTCTTTTTTTTTTTTGGGTAGAAATATTGGGTAACTCTAGTAACAACTTACACCGTGTGTGTGCACACTACCAATCACTCTTTTAGCTTGTGCTTTGAATTATTTGTAGGTAAAATTATAAATATTGAGTTGAAAAAATTTCAAATTTAAGAATTGGATTAGAATCGAATTATTTAATCTCTGTTATAAAAAATATAATAAATAGGTATAATTTTTTTATCACTACTTCTTTTAAATATTTAATTAAGTGATGAAAAAACTAAACATAGAAATGATACTAACTTTCTCCAAATTGCAACCAAAATTAATTATGAATAAAAAATTAAGTAGATATTATATATAAATGGGGAAATTACAATCAGTTTTTAAGAAAAAAGTTTAATTCTCTTAAAGTATATCAAAAATTGAAGAGTTTGTAATGATAAATTTTAAGAATAAAGAATAACAACATTCATTAACTTGTTATCAAAATTTAAAAAAAATTAAATTTTTTCTTTAAATCTCATCATAATTCTCTCTTTATTAAAAACCTTTAACCTGCTCCCCTCAAATTACTAAAACCGCCCTCCCTGTACTGTCACCTGCACGCCTGCGTCCTTCCATCCCCAACATTTATTTAGTTTCTAGAAAAATCTAACAAAAAATTACCGTTGGGTTTCAAAAATCTTTTCTCATTTTCAGCGAAAATAGGAATTCTGTTCTCGTCCTCAGTCTTTCACTCCATCTTTGGGATAGATGTGAAAAAGAATTCACACTACAGGGATCAAACTAAAAATTAAGTAGAAGACTGAAAACAAAAATTATATTTTCCTTCTCACTTGCATTCATGAATTCATCTCTCAGACTCAGGCTAGTTGCTTGTTTTTTTTTTTTTTAATATTTTCCTCTGTCCTCATTACACTCTCATTCTCTCTCTACTGTCCCCTCTTCTCCCTTAGTCCCTTAGCCAGTTCGCCGATGCCGGAGCCTGCATTGCTCGCCGGGATACTTTCCTGCAACCTCCATACTGCTGTAGACCACCAGAACGTGTCCGATAAGCTGCTTCTTGCCTGTCGAAGAATCGGGTTTCTTTTCTGGTCCATCCCAGTGCATGTGTTGAAGAAGTTTTTGCTCTGACTTGATTTTGTTAATGGTGCTTCTGGACTTCTGGTTTCTGTGAGGAGGAATAGATCTACGGAGCTTCGTGCATTCTTGAGAGTGAAGAAGAAGCTGGTTTTGTTTGAGAGAAAGAGTGAGGTTTGGGTGTGAATGGTAGCGTAGGGAAGAGGCTGGCATTGTTGCATATGACGACCAGAGCTCCATCCAGCGATCGAAGAGGGTGGTGGCGCTTCTGTGAATCTTTCACATGGAATGGCAGATCTTGCTAGCTACGGGAATGCCCACCGTGACTTAGAGCAGGTCTCTCTCTTTCTCTCTCTCTTTGCGTTCGAGTCACAAACTTAATGTGACGCGTTATAATTTTTGCTTTAGTTCTTGTAAATATTGCAGCTTTCTTGGAATATTTGTTATTCGGTTTGTTTCCATACAAAATAGTAATTGGGTTTGTTGTTGAAGGCACGTTCCCTGGCCAAAAAAATTATGATCAGCGTGTCTTTCGTTGTTTGGATACTGAGGGAAGTTGGAATTGCTGCTAGCTCTAGTCGAAAGACCGGAAGATTAAAGGCCAAAATGAAAATATGGGGGAGCACCTATTGATTTTTTTTTTTAATAGATGATCAGTAAATTTTCAAGCAGTTCTATTTATAATGAAAATTCACACCCTTTTGAATGAGAAGGGTTCATTGAATGATCTCATGTTTTATCACTGCTATTGAACATGAGAAGTCTCAAAAGATATGATGGGACTAACTATTTGCGTTATCAATTCTTAGAATTGGGCTAGACATGTTGGCTATCCCGGCCGCTCCTTGCTCAAGTAACTGTAACTATACTATAGGTGCTATTATCATTGCTGCTATTGCAGCATCCTTTCCTTACTCTCTGTGAGCTAGGTTATTCGTAACTCTTGTATCGTCTACCATTATTCCTCTAGTTAGTTCATTATTACTTCAATTGGATCGACAAGGGCCTATTCTATTCTCCCCTTTATATCTCGTATCTTATCCTCACTGTACCTACTATCTTCTATTAACTTCACAAGGAACATCACCACCATATAACTTTTACTTTCATACATAACCCCTTCCATATACGAAACAGCAGCATAGTTTCATTGGTCATAACCAGTCATATCAAGAATCACATAGTTAATACAACTATTTAGAACTATCCTAGAAAAGGAAAACTAGCAGTAACAAAGTCCTCTAAGGCGTCCAGTATCTGCTCAAAAGTACACCCATCTACTCTGTCGCAGATAGATGGTATGGATTTCTCCCAGATCCATGTTTTGGGAAGAGTAGATAGCAGTGCTTTGCCCTACATGTCTACATCCTAGGTCTCGCCTTCCTTATTAACTGTCACATATAATCGCTTGACTCGACGGAAGAAATCAAGGTATATTGTGGCATATTGATCTTTATCCCTCTTAATATACCTACCCAGGCACTTGAATTCCTTAATCAGGTTATCAATCGTGTTAAACTCCTTAGGCACTAATGATGACCTCTTCCTTGGAGGTAATGTTCCACTAGGGTTTGCCTCATCATCATGGGTTCTTGGTCTAGGCACTGGCGACGAACGTAATCTTAGTTGTAACTTTGTCGCTGGCCATGTGCTGGATCCTACCTCATCTTCCTGTAGCTCTATTATTTGATTCGAGCCCCCTCCAGAATGAGTATCCTCGGTCTCTCTAGGGAGTGAGTAATAATAATGTCCTAATGAGGGAGTAAGATCATTAGGATTCCCTACCAGAGGGTGGTACCATTCTGGGTACGGTTCTCCAGGCATCTTGTGGTCAACAACCTCTATTGTGCAATCACTTTCATAGCATGCCATCTTCCTAACTTCTATTCTTTCCCTAGTAGTGCAGCAAACCAAGCCAACAGTATAATTCAAGCAATACAGTGCGAACACAATTCAAAATAATACAGGACAATACATGCCATACAGTATCACAGTGCACTACTAGCAAGACATTTATCAAACACATCCAAAATCCTTAATCCATAGCAACTTTAATACATAATCAAAGCATATTACAATAAGCCAGAGCTTTTGCTCTGATACCAAAAAATGTTACACCTCCTTCATTACCTTATTATATAACAATTGAAACCATTCAAAACCATTATATAAGTCTTAAGTATGAAAAAATTTCAATATTTCAACTTAGGTTCTGAGTTACTATTCATGATTCATAGCATTTTGATCAATTTTGAAAATTCATAACTAATTGTAGAAAAATCAAAACAAATTGGTTCTAAGTTCTATAAAAAGCTCTTAACATGCTCTTCAAAGAAAAAATACTTATTGGTATCTAGATTTCATGCATCAATCTCATATTTTGTTCAAATCAGTACTGTTCATTTGGTCATTTCTTAATTTTTCAGGATTTATGCCTAATTTGGAAGGACATATCTTTCTGTACAAAACTCCAAATTTAGTGAATTACCACTTGTTTTAAAGCTAAAAATAAGATCTATAAGATATATCAAATTTCAGATCTAGATGCATCCAATTGATCAAAATCACGTTGGTCAAATTTTGCTACCAAAAAGTCAACTTTTATCTCTTGTCTCATACCATTCTTGATTTTTCTTTTTCTTTTCTTTCATCTAGCTTTTCTCAATCATATGACATGTACTCACACATAATCTTTGATCAATTACTTACATGTACTTATCCTTAAACATTGACATCATAATTTAATATGGTTTACAACCATACATAACAACATATAAGTACAAAACGTTGTTTCAATAACATAAATTCCCTCATCCTCCAAGTGAATCCCTTTCCTTTCTTCTTGCCCTTAGTGACACCACCTGGCATTCCTATTATTGTTTGTACATTGAGGGGAGTGAGATTTTATTGAAATCTTAGTAGCAATGAATTACAATCATCATATAAATCAAGCGAGTATAATGTGACATGTTATCAAACATCAAAACATCCTCAAGTCACATAAAATCATATTTTGCATCATACCAAAAGAGGAATATCAACACTTTCATATTGACATGTTTCTATGCATTTGGCCAAAGCACAACCAAATGTCATAAAGTCAACTATTATCATCACATAATTTCTCAATTCAAGCAATCAACA
The DNA here is from genome assembly GCF_004799145.2 of Neltuma alba. Taxonomy (NCBI): domain Eukaryota; kingdom Viridiplantae; phylum Streptophyta; class Magnoliopsida; order Fabales; family Fabaceae; genus Neltuma; species Neltuma alba. The sequence goes on along the minus strand of NW_021632867.1, from coordinate 69,146 downwards.
TAATCACATTAAACAAGCAAAATAAGTGATCAAATTATAATTTAATGCTACCTCTTAATCCTTGATGCAATTTAGACTCAAGGGAATTATGCTCTCCTTGAATTTACTCCACAAAACCTATCAATTCAAGTGTAAACACAGTCCAATTCATCAATCATTCAAGCACAAATACCAATGCTTGAAATTATAATTATTTCCTCTTTGTTTCCATCAATCTCTTAGTCCATTTCTACACAATTTTTTGTGTAGAATCTAAATATCTAATTAGATTTATAAAAATCACACTCCTTCCCTTTCATTTAAGCTTGGCTGAATAGAGGTCCATATTTTCTAAAAATTCCATTTTTGATTCTAATGATTTCAAACACTTCTCTTTAGTATATTTCTACACAAAAACACATTTTAAACTTATTGAAATCATCAAAACACATCAAAACAAACTCCTACCCTAAGATATCATAGTGGCCGAATTGATGTTCCTTGAAGCCTAGGTTGATTTCCTTCAAAACATCAATCCATACACCACTTAAACATGCTCATTCCACATCATATTTAAAGTTTCTATCCTTCCCTAAAGCATAAGCATATTAACCAAATTTATGGCAACAAAGCACTTCTAAAATAATTCAATTTCCTAACCAAAACAAGCTTTAATCTTAACCAAACCAAAGCTCAAACATACGTTGGTAAATCCTTGATTAAAGCTTGATGATTTCTTGTCCAAAAGAACTTATCAAATTCAGTCTCCAGCTCCAAAAATGAAATGGCAGCACCTCCCCTTATTTTACTAATTTTCTACCTATTTTTGAGTATTTTGAAGGGGTATTTATAGAGAAATAAATCTGGCCTCTCCCCTTGATCAGTGGCCTAAATTTAGCCAGCAAAAGTGGCTATGTGGCTGCCATCCAAGCCTCAAATTCTCATATCGTGCCAAGTGTCCTATCTCTAGAACTTTCCTATTGATATTTATGCAAAAATTGAATTTTATTAATATTTAATGAAGGGTCCAGATTATTCACGAAATTAGGCTTAATTTAGACCCAATGTGTATCCCACACATGGTTTAAGATGGCCAAGATAGCCCACAAACCAAATCAAAATCTCAAACCATTCTGAAACTTTATCGATTACTATTCACTAGTAACAGTCCATAATTTTTATAGACCTTCAAAAATTTATTTCTTTCTTTGATAATTCACCTTTTAATATAAAAACATGATCCAGAAATTTTCAGAATTTTTTTCCACCTCTAGGTATTTATTGTGAATTTTTCTCTATTATGCCTCTATCGGTGTGATTGCGGGAAAATAAATTTTTTAAAATTAATTTTGCAGCTTCCAAGGCCTAAAAATAATTTTATAAATTCAAAAAAATATTTAAATAATTTTTTCATATTTTTCTCAGAATTATTGAGGCCTCTAGCTATTTAAAATAATTATTTTCCCTTAATTTGCTGCTATTTTCTCAAAAAATCTCCGTATTCGGGAAATTCTATAAAAATTCCTTTTTCCATAATTTTCACCTTTAGGGCCTCCATTGAGGCTCCAAAACCTCTAATTCACCAATTTTTTATTTTTAGGAAGTTTTCTAGTATTTTTCTCAAATTTTTTGTTTTGCCCTTCCTAGATCGATAATTACGAAAATACCAACCTAGACCTTATCAGGGTTTCATATAAAAAGTTATTTCATTTTCCCGTCTAATTTCTACACTGGCCCTCAACCAAATTTTTATCCCTCCTGTCAATGCTAAATTCGACGGGATGTGACAATATCAATAGAGGGATTTGACTTCTAAGTAGGTATATCTATAGAGGCATGCGCACGTAAGATTTAGAATGAATGAATATCATGTAATTAATAATTAATTATATGTCACAATAAACAAAATAAATAAGATAAAATATTTGTAAAGATTATTTTCAAGAGAAAGATAATAAATCTATTGAAGGTCTACGTAATTCTTAAAAAAAAAACAAAGAAATATCATTACTACAAATAAGGTCATTTTTGTTGCCAATTTTTGTTTGTTTTGAAAAATAGAAGCATATCGGCCTTCAAGCTAGTCTGTTAAAAGGAAACTCCTCATATTCGTCTGTTTCTCTTAAAAACAAACAAACAACTTTTTTTTTTATTCAAATTTCATCTTTGCGGTGCATAGAACTAGACATGCCCTAGCAAATACGTCTTCTCCTCTCTTCTTCATGTGTAGCAGGCTCTCTCCCCCTTCTTTAGATTTCTACTTCTCCTTCTCTAGCACTGATGTTGGCAACTAAGTTTGCCTTCTCCCTTTCTAGTAGCTTGCCGTCTTCTTCTCCCTCTCTTCCCCATTCTTCATTCATGCCATCCTGTGACCAAGAGCAACATCTTCTTCCATAGAAGTAGCCATTCTCGTCTAGTTTAAGCTTGTTCATAACGCAAGATAAGTGGCATGGGTGTGTGTCTCTTATATTATGTGGGTTTTTGGATGTTGAAAGGAATGAATGTAAGTGTTTGTGGATGTGCATGCTTTCTATTTAAATTGATTGTTGGTAAGAATTGCATTTAGGAATTATTCAACATTGATTAGGCTACATTTTGATCATTAAAAAGCTTACTAAACTTGTTTAAACCTTAATGCTCATAAGATGTTTGTGAAAATGTCTAAAAGAGCAATTTGATTGGAATATGATAGTTAATTAATTATTATCAATATTTAATCTTCATATTGAATTTTAGAAAGCTTTAGATGCTATTTAAACATGTATGTGTATATAATTTTATTTTTATTACTTTGTACGTAGATAGTGTTAGGAGAAGTATGCTTCAAATTTTATTGGAAAGCCGGAGTTGAATATTGTAATCATCATAATTAACATTGCAAGTAAGCTTGAAATTGTATTTGATATTGTGAAGATGAAAACTTTGGGATATATGTTCTTACATCTTGTTTGATTGCTAAAATTGTTTGATTTAATTGTGTTAGATAGTTTAACTTAGTCTTGAATTGCTTTAATTTTGTTGGAATTGAGCTTGATTGGATAAAAATGTTTTAATTAGTTTTGAATTGCTTTAATTTTTTTAGAATTGAGCTGGATTGAATTTAAATTTCCTTATTATATGAACATATAGATTTTTAATGATGAAAGCTCCTATATTGATGAAAATATTGATGGTATTCGAGATCGTTTGGCAGGACAATTCTTCAAGAGTTTTATTCGCAATCATGAGGTCAAAAATGATTTTTTTTGTTTGGACGCTTCTTCTTTTTTGGCTTAATCAAATTAGGATGTCATTAGATTTCTTGGTTTTAAAACTTTCTTTTGTTATATGACTAACTTATGATGTTTAGTTCTTTTTGCTTAACTAAGCTAATTAATTAGAATGTTATTTGTTTTAAATATTTTGACCTTTAAAATTGTGGATTATGTGGATTCTATTTATATAGAACATATGTGATCTGGTTGTGATGAATTGATGTTATTGTTTACTATAAACTATCTTAGTCCTATTGTATGTATGCTTTTAGAATTACAAATTGAATAGAAGTTGGCAATATTCAAATTTCCATCCTTTTTTCAAAAAAAAAAAAAATTGTTTGTTCCAGTCAGTACATACAAAAATAGGCATGCATACCTTGTTTTGACCAGAACAGACAAATGTGTATGCCCATGTTTGTCTGTTATGGAACAGATGAGTATATGGATACCAATATTTGTTTTTTTTTTAAACAAGATGAATATTTAATTACTATTTACGTCTCCTCTATTGATGTCTCCCCCAAAATAGACAAAAAAAAAAAGCCTTTAAAATAGCTGAAAATAACATATTTTGTAGTAGTGTATATTAGCATATACCTTTCTAAAATGAGTGTTTATTGTTCCACAACGTTTGCTTTTAAAAACTGATAACCTCTCAAAATTCTTACTGATTCAACTTGTTTTAACATTCTTTTCTCAGTTTTGGAAGCTAATTGTGCAGGGTTATTCCCTTAAAGCTAGAAAATATGACTTGAAAAAATAAACTTTGATTTATGCTAACAATTGGGGATTATTGTGTAATGCTTCTAAGATTCTTGTTGTAAGAAATAGCAAGAGCTGGAAGATGAATGACAAGGAGAAAGATTTAACCAATTTTGATTGATCAGAGGAAGATCAAGGGCCCAGAGCAAGCAAAGATGGAAGACCTAAGGTAGAGAGGTTGAAAAAGCAACATCCGCCACGGTGCTTGAAGCAACTCGCGACAGCTTCTTCAACAGAAGGGAAGGAGAGGCATCCTGTATAAGGAGCCACGGCACCTGTCTATATCTGCTACAGCTCGTGTCTATATCTGCCGTGGCGCCCAGTCCTTCCCAAGGAGCTTGCCATTTTGTACCACTATCCATGCCACTATCTGCTCTTTAATACAAGTCACTCACAACACAATCTTGCGCACTAAGGAATATATTAAATTTGAGTGAAAATTTTTCAATTTTATCTTTATTAAAGTTTTCTCCATCTCTCTATATTTATAAATCATTCTCATATCTCTCCCTTCTTTTTCTGCTTCCAATGAGAATTAAATAAAGATAAAATTAAAAAACAAGCATTAAATATATTACAGATGATTTACATTGAGCACCAGAATGGTATTTTCCATCAACCTCTGATGGTTTTGGTGAGCATATTCAAACTCTTTAGTCCAGTTGGTTCACATTAATTGAATCTAAAAACTTTTCAATTGTGTTGGATCTTCTCGAATATTGTTATGATTCTGATGAAGAGTCTGTTGGAGAACTTCGCTGGTGGACTTACGAGTTCATCAAAAGAGGCTATTTTTTTAGCCTTTAAGCAACTCAAAAGCTCGATGTTAGAGATGGCCAATTTTCCTCACTGATAGCAGCAGCAAAACTGGACCCTATTTTTTTTTTCTCAGAATGGACCAGAACACATACATACATACATACATACATATATGGGGAAGATCTATAAAGGTGCCGGTAGAAAATGTAGTACAAAACTGAACATGGAAAAAAAAAAGAAGAAAACTGTTCAGAGGTGAGATGTTCGCATATGGTTTCTCTCCTCTAGCCTCCTTTTCTTCATCACCATTAGATTAAAAATTTCAATAGTTCATATTTAACATTTTTTAATAAAATATTATTACAACTTCACTTAAAAATATATGAATAAATTTATATCGTTAAAATTTGATTTGAAAATTTCACAACCACCTATGATTATTATTATTTTGGAGTACATTTTCTTCCCATTTTTACTAATAGTTGTGAACTGTTTAGATCAAATATTAACAGTTTAAATTTATTCATATATTTGTAAGTAAAATTATAATAATGCTTTTATAAAAATTTTAAATTTAGACCTTTAAAATTTTAATCTAATGGCGGTAAAGAGAAAAAGAGGGTAGAAGAAATCGTAAAGGAAGAGAAGGGTGAAGGAAAGAAGTCAGGTCCAACATGCTCAGGATGCATCCTCCTGGCATTATGAGCAGATTTTGCAGCGTTGTATAATTCTTCATATCTCTCATCATATATATTCACCTAACATTATGGAAATCAAGACAAAACTTCTATTATATATTTACCTCATATTTTGTAAATCACAATAAAAAAAAGTAACTTATAAACTATTTCAAATGAGCCCTGAATAAAATCAAAAGATTCAGATGACAAAATTTCATAGGATTTATAACTGGAGACCACAAAATGTAGATTAATCTGAACATAAGAAATTACTGAGGAGTTTAGAAAAACGACTTTCAAGAGATACTGAGTTAAAAAATAATCATAAGTATTGAAATTTAATTTGGAAAGTTATTTTGCATATTGGCATCTAGATGCCTGAACAGCGCAGAAAGATTACGACTATAACTTATTCAAGCATAAGGAACCCAAATGCTTGTGCCACACAAGGGGAAATTTATTAAATTCTCTCTCAAATAAACTAATTAAGCTTAAATTCATGGATAATACTGCCTGAAAAATCTGAAGAACCATTGCATGTGACAGGAGAAACTATACTCGCTCTTTTTGATAGCGTGAGTTTTTGTATGGCCCTCTCACCATATCATCGACGGAAACACTTCTACTACACCTGGTACTTAATACTACCTCCGGTCCTAAATATAAGAGTAAGTTAGAGATTCAATTTGATCCTCAATATAACAACTCCATTCACTTTGTCTCCTATATTTGTTTATTTTTCATCAAAGTAGTCATCGTGGTGATTATACAAGTTAAAGTGTTTACATTCCAATGGATGTGTTTGGATTAGCAATGGAGAAGTAACTTTTTTTTCAATCTGACTTTTCCAGAAGTCAAATTGAGTAAAAGTCAGATAGGGTAATGTGATTTATGTTTGGATTGAGTTTTAAAAAAAAGTCAGTTTGAGAAGCTGAAATTTGTTTGGATGATAAATGTAAAAATAAGTTTAGATGTAAAATGACTTAAAAGGATATGAATTTTATTAAATAGTACATATCTAATATTAGATATATATATATATATATAAGACTATTTTTTAAGAAGTAAGGAAAATAAAAATTATTAAAAGTAAAGAAATTTAATTTATTATTAGAAAGAAAATATATATGTAATGTGACTATTTTAAATAAAGTAATGAAAATAAAATTATTAAAAATAAGAAAATTTAATTTATTGTTATAAAGAAATTATATATATAATGTGACCATTTTAAAAGAAGTATTGAAAATAAAATTATTAAAAATAAAAAATTTAAGTTATTATTAGAAGGAAATTGAAAAATAATAAAATACTTAATTAAATATATGTAATGGATAAATATGTAAATTAGAGGTCATACGAATGTAGCATTTTTAACTAAATACATCAAATAATTAATTGGATGCCATGCCATTCAGATCGCGTTTCAAAAAGAGAGTGTGTGTGTCGTTTTTTTCTTTTAGCTAAGTGAGAGAAAAATCATGCAGGAGGGTCAAGTAGGTAAAAATATTTAACATCCTAATAAAACATTCCAACGGTTTTCTCAAATGCACCAGCGTCCAAAAAAAAAGCACTCGAAATCAGCTTCTCCTAGAAGTCAGATTAGCCCACCGTGAATCCAAACATGTTAAAAATACAGCCACATGAGAAGCCAGATGGGGATGCACGTTTGGGCCCCCAAACGTGATCCCAAATGAGCCCATTGTCGAAAGAGATAAACCAAAAGTCCATCTCAGGATAGTACAAGATTAGTGAATGAGATTTCATTATTGAAAAATATGTTAGGAGATGTTTTGGTGGAACTAAACCATAATTTTAAAAGTAATTTTATATATGTGAGAAGAATTTTATCTTGATTTACATGAAAATACTTTTTAAAAATGCTTTTTAATTCAACCGAATTCTAAAATATAGGAGCATGTCCACGACACATTATCATCTACAATAAGGAATCGCCACCTCAGTATCTCTTGTAAATTCTTTATGGTTGATATGAAAAAGGAAAAATTTTTAAAAAAATGATTTTTAAATTTTAAAATTTCATATCAATATTGATTATTATACTCGTAAAGAAAATGACTATAGTGAAAAAACAAATGACAACACATTTTTGTAATAATTTTATTTAAAAATTTGAAATTCAAATATCATTTTTTTAAAAAAAATTTCTGTGAAAAATGGATAAAAATAGAGGGGAATATGGGAATAGGGACTTGTTTTAGCTTTTGCTTTTGTTTTATTTTTTTTTTTTTCCCGACTTGGACTTCTTTTATTACCTTTTTAGAGCGGAGGAATTTGACTCGAAAATATGGCCAAGCCATTGGGACAAATAATATTTGGAAAAAAGACATTAAAATACCCTAAAAATACTAAATAATAAACGGGAGCATATGAATTTCAAAATCCTAATTTAGACCTTGGGTTTTTTTTTTTGAAAATTTCAAATATTGTAAAATTACACAAAATGTCTTTTATTTTTTAAATACCGCCATTTCAGCACTTCCAACCACTAGAGCTCAGACGCTAGCAACCTTGCCAGTGACGAACTACTAGAGCTTCAGGGACATGTTACCGAAACTCTGGTGACCAGTTGTGAAGCTCCGATAACTACTCTTTCTTATATATTAACTACTCTTTTTTAACTATTGACTACATTTGTTTTCAAACCTTGATGACTACTCTTGTTACATTACTGACTACTCTAGTATTATGATTGACTACTTTTATTTTTAAAATTTTCATGACTACTTTTATTTAGCTATTAACTACTCTAGTTTTGTTTGTTGACTACTTTTGTTTTAAAAAATCAAAAAATGTATTAAATGTTATTGGAGATTTAATGACTACTTTTTGTTTAATTATTTACTACTCTTGTGTAGTCAATAGCTATATAAAAATAGTCACCGGAACTATGAAAACAAAAGTGGTCAACAGCTAAACTAAAGTAGTCAATAACTATATGAAAGTAGTCATCGAGAGTAAAAACAGTGTTGTCATTTTACAAGATTTGAAAATTTCAAAATAGTACCTGGGATCTGAATTATGATTTTAAAATTTACCTACCCTTATTTGTTATTTAATATTTTTAAAGGTATTTTACTGTCTATTTTTCCAATTTTGTAATAACTTCTCTGCCAAGTTTCTGAAGGTCCTCAAAAAATCTACGAAGTTTCTTCTTGGTCGTGGCATTTCTCTTGTATTTCCTGCCCTTCGTTCTCGTTGTTCGTGGACGAGCAGGTGAGTCTCATTAACTTGTGTGTTTTCAGTCCTCTGTTTTGGGGATTACGTTTTCTGTTGGCCTGTTAGCTTCCAAATTCAAGCTTGATTGTAGGTATTGACAATGGTTGTGGAAAGAAGTTCTGCAGGCTGGCTTTGAAATTTCTTCTAACTGGGTGAAACATTCCTCCTTGAGTTTTTTTCGCACACATCCTGGTTCAATCCTTCATTGTTCTTTACTCTGACATTAAGAAATATTTTTTTTTTTTTTGAAATTTTCCGCACACTTAATGGTTCATCAATTCTTCATTGTTCGTCCATTTTTGCTTTCTATAATGCTTATATTTTGTTGGGGTTTTACATTTCAGCGATGAACTCTCCACTTGTCTCTCGCGTCCTCGTGAACTGCTCTTCTTCTCAGGGTCTTTACTATATCTCTGTTTCTTCGTTCTGGACCTTAATTTAAGCAATTTAAGTCTTCGTTGGTGATGTTTTCCGGTTGTCCGATTCATGCTAAGCATATTTTTAAATATATATTTTTCTCTATCTTCTCTTGTTTCTTTCTTGTACTACGTCCATCCTGACACTTGAGTGAGGAGTTGTAGAGTTCAAAGCACAAATCTGCTGTGGCCAACCATTCCAATACCTAGGCATGTGGATTATCTATTCAATTATAACAATTATCCTTTTATAGTTCTTTAATGGCGAGGTTACTGAAATTTCTCACATACCAATAGCTAGAGCCCACGAGCCAGGTATACGTAAAGTTCAGAAGATTTAGTTTAATTTTTAGTTTTTACAACCTGAACCTTTTGCAGCCTTGGAGTCTGCCCTTCACGTTGCTTTCACGTTGCAGGTACAACGAACTTTTATTTCGTTACGATCCATTAATTTCAATGTCTCTTGCTGAGCGTAGAGTGCAGATTTTTATGCTCAACGGCCTTTTTTTTGGAAAAAATTACAAATAAAGACCTTCTAATATGTAAAATTATGATTTGGGACTCTAAGTTTGAAAAAAATAGCAAATAAGGACCAGGTCTCACTTTTACAAATATAAAATGTGAGTGAAATATCTAAAATGCCCCTCAGCTAAATTTTGATTTGGTCTACTGAAGTTGTCATTCGCTAAAGTGAACTTGTTATTTCTTATAGTTAACTCTTCATTTGGTATACCCTCAATCAAGTTATGATTTTGTCTACTGAAGTTGTCGTTCGTTAAAGTGAACTTGTCATTTTTCATAGTCAACTTGTCATTTGGCTGAAGGGTATTTTAAACACTTCACTATGATTTCATATTTGCAAAAAAAGACTGGGTCCTTATTTATTATATTTCAAATTGAGGGTCCCAAATCGCAATTTTATATATTCGGAGTTTTTATTTGCAATTTTTTCTTCTTTTTTTTTTCTTTTGAACTATGGGAAAATATTTCAGCTAACTATGAATTTTCTAGGGTTAGTATTGTACATTTTTTTGTACCGTCAGCTTTATGGTTTGTATGTCTGAAGCCGATAAGAACATTGAATCGAGTCTTAGTCCAGACAGGGTATAACTTTTCCACATTGTTTCTTTGTCGTTTTCTTTTCTTTTCTTTGTTTTGGGTCTTAAAGGAGAGTGTTGTGTGTTTTTGCTCATAATTGGCTAGCTGGAAGAGCTCCAATTCACCATTATATTCTCTTCTTTCTTACATAACTTATTACTAATAAAGGATCAGTCCAACTTCATCAGTTGAACTTAGCATTTTCAGTGTGATATTTTAGATATTCAATTCTCTATTGCAAGAGGGATTAGCATGGCAGTTCAAGCAATATCTTCCACTTCCTTCAACTGTGAATGGAAATACGATGTCTTCCTCAATTTTAGAGGCAAAGATACCCGTAATGGTTTCACAGGTCACCTTTATTTTGCTCTTTGTGAAAATGGAATCCGCACCTTCATGGATGATGAAGAGCTTAGAAAAGGGGATGAAATTACACCAGCACTTTTCAAAGCAATTGAACAGTCTAGGATGGCCATCGTTATATTCTCTAATGACTATGCATCCTCCACGTTTTGCCTCAATGAACTTGTCACGATTCTACAATTTATTAAGGGAAACAGCCGGTTGGTTTTGCCAATTTTTTATGATGTGGAACCTTTACACGTGCGGCATCAAGAAGGGAAGTATAGAGAAGCCCTGGCTATGCATGAGAGGAAGTTAAAAGATAATGTGGATAAGTTGCAAAGATGGAAGGCTGCATTACATGAAGCAGCCAATATATCAAGTTTTCACCTCAGTGTTGGGTAAGTCACAACCTATACCTCTTGTTTTACTTTGTATTGGATGTTCAGATGCATCATATTAAATGTATATAGGAATAAGCTAACTTTAATTGCTTCATGAATGAATTTAGTTTGACTTGACTTGAAATTTAGTAATGACATAAATTTTGTAATTTGTCAGGCATGGATATGAGTATCAATTCATTCAAAGGATTGTTAAACAGATCTCTAGTAAGATCAACAGGGATCCTTTGCACTTTGCATATTGCAGACTATCCAGTTGGACTCGAGTCTCGAGTGTTAAAAATTAATTCTCTTCTAAGAGTTGAGTTGGACAATGAAGTCAACATGATAGGAATATGTGGAATTGGAGGAGTTGGGAAAACGAAAATTGCACGTGCTGTGTATAACTCAGTTGCTGATAACTTTGAAGGTTCATGCTTTCTCCATGATGTCAAAGAAAATTCAAGTAAACTTGGCCTTGAACAAATGCAAGAGAGAATGCTTTCAAAAATTATAGGGCAGGATATCAAGCTGGTGTATGTTAACGAAGGAATTGCTGTAACAAAACGAAGACTCACTCAAAAGAAAGTTCTTTTGATTCTTGATAATGTTGATAAACGAGAGCAATTGGAAAAACTCGCAGGTGATTGTTATTGGTTTGGTTCTGGCAGTAGGATTATTATTACAACAAGGGATAGGCAATTACTTAAAAGGCATGGTGTTGAAACAATATATGACGTGAGGGAATTCAATGAGGAAGAATCTCTTGAATTGTTAAGCTGGAATGCCTTTAAAAGTTGTAACGTTCATCCAAGTTACAGGGAAGTTGTGAGTTGTGCAATACAGTGTGCCCAAGGCCTTCCATTAGTTCTCGAAGTAATAGGTTCTCACTTGTTTGGTAAGTGTATAAATGATTGGAAATCTGCATTAGATGTCTATAAAAGAATTCCAAACAAAGAAATTCAACAAATACTGCAAGTAAGCTATAATAGCTTGCAAGAGGGAGAGCAGGAAACTTTACTTGATATTGCTTGTTTTTTCAAAGGGAAAGAGTTGGAAAATGTCAAAGATATGGTGGAACTTGCTCATGGTTTCGATCCAAATTATTGTATTGAAGTGTTGAAAGACAAATGCCTTGTAAAGATTGAAAATGGTTGTATTAAAATGCATGACTTGATACAAGCCATGGGAAGAGAAATCATTCGTCATGAATCACCGAGAGAGCCGGGAAAACGAAGTAGATTATGGTCCCATGAAGATATTATTCATGTTCTGCAAAAAAATACGGTGAGTGACTCTGATATGGGTGATTTAATTTTTCTTTTTGTACCTTGACACAGAGTGTTATTGTTTTATTCAAAATTTTATCATTTTTGGTGGCATGTTTGCCGATTAAAATTATTAGAACAAAATTTTTTTTTCCTTTATAGTATCTGAAACTTCTAACTCGTGATTGACTTTAAATTTTTGTCTATTAATAGGGTACAGAAAAAATTGTTGTTATAATTCAGGAGCATCAGTGTGGAAATATGAAAATAAATTGGGACAGAGTGGCTTTCAGAAGGATGACAAATCTAAAAATACTTTTTCTCAAGGAGGCCTGGTTTTTAAATGGTCCTCTGAATCTTCCAGATTGTTTAACGGTGTTGCAGTGGTGGGGATATCCGGCATCTTGTTTACCAACTAATTTTGATCCTTCAAACCTCGCTGTGCTTGACTTGCAAGGAGGTTGCTTACGGTCTTTGGAACCTAAAATAGTGAGTATATTACTTTTTAAGTTCATTATATGCTTATTTTTATCCGGGTAATCAAGTTATGTGTTAATGAAAAATTCCACTAACTATTTTATGGTTTTCTTCCTGCAGAAATGGGAGAATATGACAACTTTGAATCTTAGAAAATGTCAATTTATAAGCCAGATTCCTGATGGATCTGGCTTCCCAAACTTAGTTGAACTAAACCTGGAAGGTTGTTACAATTTAATTGAAATTCCTGATTCAATGGGATTTTTGGAGAAACTTGAAATCTTTAATGTTAGATACTGTACAAAGCTCAGGGTTTTTCCTCGTGCAATCAAGATGCCCAATCTTCTACACCTCGGACTTGAAGGCTGTATAAATCTTGAGAAATTTCCAGAGATATTAGAAAAGATGCAATATATAGAAAATCTTGATTTGAGTGATAGAAACTTAGAATTGCCATTTTCAATTTGCAACATAACTGGGCTTCGAAATTTGAATATGAGAGGATGTGGAAGAGTTATTCTGCTACCAAGTAACCTTGCTATGTTACAAAGACTAGAAGGGACATCTAATGAAGACCGTAGAGAAGGCCAAGAAGAAGGAAGCTTCCTGTTGTGTCCTAATGTGGAGGTGATTAGGCTTCCTGGGTGCGATATATCAGATGCATTCCTTCCTATATGTCTTACTTGGTTCTCCAATGTGAAATGCTTAAACCTTTCTGTTAATGGTTTTTCAATCATCCCGGCGTGCATTAAAGACTGTTGTTTCTTGGAGAAGCGTTATGTTGATCCTTCCAAACATCTGAGAGAAATAAATGGGATTCCCCCAAAATTAGAAGAATTATGGGCACGAGATTGCTTATGGAGAAGAACATCACTGAGCCAGGTTTGGTTGCGTTTCAAATTCTGATATTCTAATCCATTTTAATCTGATTCTTTTATGCACCTAAACATTTTTTCTTGATCTTTGACAGGAATTACAAGAGGGTAGTGACAAACCTTTTTTCGTGCCTGGATCAGCAATTTTTGAATGGATTCACCATAGCAGCAGGGGACCGTCCATATCTTTCTGGTTTCGCGGCAGAGCGCCAATGATCTCTCTCTGTTTTGTTAGAAAACAAATGGTACTTGATGTTTTAAGTGCTGAGGTAAATGTTAATGGTAGGATAACATTGTTCAATGAAGGCGATATGATGAAGGACACTATGATAATCTATTGTTCAATGTCATCTCATTATATGTTAATGAGTTGGGATATTAAGATCACTGATGAAATAGGCCCTCTGCTTCTTAGTGGGTGGAATCATGTTAAGATTTGTATATATGAAGATGTGTGGAGGCATTTGAAAGAGATGGGAATCCATGTAAAGGAAGAAGATGGAAGAATGGAGGATATCCGATTCACAAATCCTTATAAAAGGACAAAAGTTGAAGTTTCGCAGTGGCAACTTGATTAAAGTGGAAATGACACCACAACTCAAGAAGGTGTTTTTTTTCTTTTTGTGTTTTGTTTTTGCTCTGTCTCTTGCGTCCTTATCAAAATTATCTCATCCAAAAACATTTGATTGTGCATATGAATATGATGAATGAATTAAGGAAAAATTATAATGAGGTCCCATGAAAAGAAAATAACTACCAAAAAGTTCTGATAACAAGTTGGGAGTTGTCATTTCCTACTATATAAATTTCCTACTATATAAATTTCCTACCATATAACTTGGCATTATAAGTTGTTCAATTTGTTATTAGAAGTTTTTAGTAATTATGTTTCTTTTTTGATACTTTATTGCGATTCTCCCATGAGTTAATGCACTTGTACCTTTCAATAGATTAAGCGGCAAACATGGAGGATATGAGAGAGACAAATGATAAAGCAACCGTCAAGTCTTTGAGAGCAATGATAATGTCACTAAACCCGAAGGAAAGGGTATAGTAATATGCGGAGACGGCTCCAATGAAGATATACCAGAGGTATTGTAATCTGAATTATTTTTATTAATTACAAAATAAACATATTGGTTGGAAAAGATATGTTTGCATTAAAATGTGAAGTTAATTTTTGGGCCAGGAATATACACACACTTTTGGGTGGAAAATCATGTTATTTCTAATAGGGGCAGCGTATATCCAAATAATTAGTCATGCTTAACAAAGCATAATTAGTTATTATTCTGTGGCCAAAAAGAAAAAAAAGAGTCCTTATTTGCTTGATTGTCTATTCCATGTTGATCTGGTAGTATTATTAGGCTTTTGCCCTAGTTTTATGTTTAAGGCAGATTGCTCCTTATGTGATCCATCCAAAACTCCATTTTGATATTTGATTGGATGAAGCAGTTCTTCTATTGCTATATCTAATAGGTGAAATGATTCAGAATATATAGGGGGCAGAGTTGAAGCGATAATATATACTACCTCCTATATTTAATATAAGCCTTTATTTGACTTTTATTTTAGTTCCAAATATAATATTCCAATCTATTTTGTCTCTCGTATTTATGAATTTTTTCTCAAAATAGTCTTTCTAATGATGGTAGTTCTAGCCAATAAACTTGATTAATAAAGATATTTTAAGAAAGATAACACATATTTATTGCAAATAACTAACTTAACTTATTTTCTTAATTTCTTCAAATTAGTCAACTAGTTATTATAATTAGAGCTGGAGGTAGTATTAATTTTGCTAATTAAATCTAACCCGTTGTATTAGTTTTATACATCATTATTTAAACAAACACCACTAAAACGAAAAGGTTTTTTCTTTTGAAATAATTGACAGAGCTTTAAGATTTAGTGCTTGCTTGAGATCACCATTGGAATCTCCAAAATTTCTTATTCATGTAATTCAATACAAAACTCCTTTCACATTTTGTGGATTATGATTAAAAATCTGTTTTTAAAGAATTATATTGCCATTCCAAACGAGTCATAAGGGGCCACGATTAGCTGGGGACTGCTCTTTGATTAGCAGAAATTTTATCCTTTATAGTCAGACTTCCGTTTACATTAGCAAATAGCTTGCAAATAAGGTGTTCGGTCATAATACTAATTCTTAATATAAAAGATAATTAACTAATTTGAATGTATTAATGATGTTAGTAAAATTAGTTAATATGATATGTTTTTTTCTAAAACACTCTACACATCTTTTTTAAATCCTCTTTTTCCTACTTGATTATTGTTATAGGAATATCAATAAAATTAATTTAAAAAAATAATAATAAACATGTAAAATAAGTTTTATATATAGGACTAACATTAATTTCTCAATTAGCTCTTACATTAACTTATTAATGATTAGTGGAGTAGTTTTGTTGAATTTAGTTTGAGTTCATGCATCTTGATTCAATCAGCCATTCATGCATCCTCAAAATAGAATTTAAAAAAAAAAAAAAAAACAAGAAGAAGAAGAACAAGGAAGCACCATTCGGTTATCGCTTTTTCTCGTAGGCAGGAATAAAATGTATGAATCAGCAGCTGCATATGCCTGGGGATACAAGAAATTTGACGGTGTTTAAAAAAGGAAAAAAACTATTTTTCCAAGCTTATTTTAACTATGTTTAAGTTTAACAGTTATTTTGGAGTTAAATAATACTCTTTTGGTCCTATTTATAGGACAGATAAAGAAAATATTTTTTGATCCTATTTATAGGGTATTGGGAGAAATTTTTTGTATTGATATATAATTTTATCCTTCATTTATTTTGTGTTGATTTTGTTTAAATAAGGTATAATGTATAGTAAATAAGGATAAAGTTGTAAAGTTGTTAAATTTTAAATGAGAGTTAATAAAGTTTTTTTTTATCCATGTGAAATATGTTAGAAGTGACTTATAAATAGAATTAGAGAAATATTGTATAAAATTAATACAGCTGGCTTAATTTGATTGATAAACTTGACATACTAACTTGATATATGTTTGTCAATTATATTATTTATTAGACAATTAAAATTTTGATTTATTATTATAATTACAAAATTTGAATGATAATAATAAAAATTTCTAAAAATATGATATAATTGTATTTAATTATAATTAATTATCTAAATTTATAATTATAAATTATATTAAGGGAAAATGATAAATAAAGAAGGTGGAATATATGATATTCCAATTTGAGAAGCTAAGAAAATGTAATAACGGAAAGAGAAGTCTTTCCCAAATTAGAATTTTGAAATTTAATACAATAATAAAAATGCCCTTTGTCTTTTTTTTTTTAAAAAAAAAAAAGCTCAGCACGTCACTGGTGGCCAACGGTGGCTGCAGGTGGAGTGTTTTTGTCACAGTTTTTTTTTCTTGCATTGGAGAATATTGCAAGAAGTGGTGGGGTCGAATTTGATCCCATAACCCCTTGGCCATTTGGGCCAACAAAAAAACAGATGATTATTGGGCCATCAAAAACTTCTTAATCTTATGATGCAAACAAAAATATAAGTTGACTTTTTTATTGTAACTCAATTTACTTGAGGATAACAAGTCTTAATTGAGAAATAACAAGTCTAAATTTGATATTAACAAAGCAACTTTTCCTAATACATAAAAAGAAGTAGCATGTACATTAATTAAAACATGATCATAATTTATTAAAAAATGATACGTCTTTATTGAAAAATAATAAATCTAAACTTGATATTAATAATGTGTCTTTTCCTGATACATAACAAGAAATAGCATGTACATTAATTAAAAATAACCATAATTTATTTGAAAATGACACATTTTTATTGGAAAATGACAATATTAAACCTAATATTAACAAAATAACTTTTGTTGATACATAACAAGAAATAACATGTACATTCCCAAATAAATTGTTGTCATTTTTTACTAAAGACGCATCATTTTTCAGCAAAGATGTGTTATTTTCAAATAAATTATGGTCATTTTTAATTAATGTACATGTTATTTCTTATTATGTATCAGGAAAAGACACATTGTTAATCTCAAGTTTAGACTTATCATTTTTCAGAAAAGACGTGTCATTTTCAAATAAATTATGGTTATTTTTAATTAATGTACATGTTACTTCTTGTTATGTATCAGGAAAAATTACTTTGTTAATATCAAATTTAAACTTGTTATTTTTAAATTAAGACTTATTATCTTCAGGTAAATTATTGTCATGGGTTGGAGTTACAGTAAAAGAGTCAACTTATATTTTTATTTGTATTATAAGATTAAGAAGTCTTTGATGGTCCAATGGTCACCTTTCATTTTGTTGGCCTAGATGGCCAAGCGGTTGTGGGATCAAATTCCACCCCCACCACTTCTTACAATATTCTCCCATGCAAAAAAAAAATTGTCACAAAAAAACTCCACCGGATAGCCACGACGCCGATGGTCGTCACCAGTACCTGGCAGCGGCTGCCAGTCGCCAACCACCAGTGAGGCCTAAGCTTTAAAAAAAAAACAAATGGCATTTTTGTTGTTTTACTGAATTTCAAAATTCCAATTTGGGAAGACTTTCCTCTCCGTCATTATATTTCCTTAGCTTTCCAAATTAGAATATCATATATTTCACATTCTTTATCTGTCATTTTCCCTTATATTAATCATTTTATAATTATTAATTGAAATTTATCATTTGTATTTTTTGATTTAGTTAATTTTATTTAAATTCATTTAATAAATAAATTTTTAAAAAATACATAAACCTGATTTAAAAATTAAGTAAAACTATAAGAGGCTTGGTAAAATTAAAAACTAAGTATATAAATACCTAATATAATTATACTCTTCTCGTCCTATTTATAAGTCACTTCCAACATGTTTCATACAGACCAAGAAAAACCTTAAATTTCATTAATTTTCATTTAAAATTTAACAAATTTTTAATTTTATCTCTATTTAATATACGTTATATCTAATATAAACAAAGTCAACACAATAATAAATTAGGACCCTATAGATAGAATCAAAAAATATCTTCTCTCTCTTTACTTTATAAATAGGATTAGAGGAGTATAATAATAGGAGGGCTGGTAGGTTAACTGTAATATCCTATTATTTAAAAAGAAAGAAAGAAAAAAAATATAAGAGTCAACTTTCCACCAACTTTCGGTTGAAAGTTGAAACTTGGAGGTGGAAAATTTGGGAGAGATTGGAAAATGGGGCAGACGTGTGGAAAAAAAAATGGCATTAGGAAGACTTAGGGGGAGAGAAGGAAGACTTAGGGGATGAAGAGTTAATGCAAGGAGTAAAATTTGCAATGGGTGGTTGGAATTGCAGAATAGAAGAGAGTAGGAGGCAGAAGGCGAGAGTGCGTGAGAGAAGGAGAGAAAGAAAGAGAATTAGAGAAAGAGAAAACGAGAGAGGCGCAGAGAAGTTCTGGCTGGAGGTTTTAAAATTTTAATCGGTTTAGTTTTATTTATTGGGTGACTGGAGGTTTTAAAATAATTATGGTAACTAAAAATTTTATTATTTATGGAAATATATATATGTATATGGTAGTTATACCATTAAATTTTTTATTATATTATTTATTTATAAATATTTGAAGTATTATTGAATTTTTAAAAGCTTGATTTTGAAGGTTTAAACTGAAAATGGGATTTTTAGAATTTAGAACATGGTAATTTTACGTTTGGAAATTATGAAAAATTCTTTTTATTAAGGTAAATAATTTGGATGTGGTAAATAAATAATTTGGCTTTTAGAAAATTTTAAGTTATTTCTAAAATACTTAACTTTGGGTTATGAGAGTTGTGGGAATTTAGAATAAAGATTAAATTAAAGTAGAAATCAAACTAATATATAAGCTTAATTAATTAATTAGCTTATATTAATATGTGGTTATATTAATTGTGTAGATTAATTATTGGTTGAACAAAAGATTGACCTTGTGATAATCCTTAGTATTGCTTTGGCGAGAAGTAATTACTTTCTACTTGTTATATGTGCTAATATGTTGTTTGTGGGTATTTTGCTATTTTTAGAATAATATTTGATATTTAAAACTTGAATAGATATGTTATATTTTTTGAGTTATGAAAATTGTCTTGTGGGATTTTTGAAATTGTGATTGAGAAGTTTGGAAAAATATATGATTTATATCCTATGGATTATATTGAGAAAAGATTGAGATATTTTTATATTGTGAATGATTGGTTGTTATTTGAATTTTGGATTGAGTCTGATCTTACCACATGGTAAGGCCGCCATTGGTGCACATTGGTTGGCTTCTTCCTTCGTCCCCCATAGTGAGGGATAGGCCTTTCTGGCTTCTTATTTGTCCTCTAGAATAAGGGATAGACCTATATGTCTGATTAATCCCCCCTCATAGTGAGGGATAGACTTATGTGGCTTGTGTGTTAGTCCCCATAGTGAGGGTTTGGATGATTGAAATTATATATTTGTGTTTTCAAGAATTAATAACTGTCCCTCTTGACATCTCACGAGCACATGTTAGTATGTATGATGAGTTGGAAAGTTGCTTACTGAGACGTTTGTCTCAACTCGTGGTTTTTACTATCTTCAGGTGATAGTTCTGGTGGTGGCCTATCAGGGAAGGCTCCAAAGGCATAGTGTGCTATTACAGCTTGTATAACCTCCCTGTTTTTGTTTTATGTATTGATTTGTTATATATTGCCACATAAAGCCCATATACTCTAATACTATAAACTAAATCTTTTAATTACTACTATTTGATATGGGAGGTCATTGGAAGGCCAGAGATATTTAAGACTTTGTGTATTATGCTCATTTAGTAGTGTTGACTTTTGATTAATGGGCTTCATGACTTATATTAAAATGTTTTATTAGTTCGTGTGTTTGAAAGTATAAGTTTGGTTTGGGCTAACGGTTGAATGATATTTCTGGACTTTGAAAGTCCAAGCACAAGTTAATGATTGATGTGGCTCGTAATATAAGTTTATTTTTTTTTAACCATGATAGCGATTTTAAAATTTTAAGATTTTTTTTCCTATCATGGTTAATCATTTAAATAAATTGTTGGATTTAATCTAAAATGGTTTTGAAAAAACAATTGTCACATTAACTACATGCCATCTAGCAGACTGCCTGTGCGACATTTAGCCACATCCCAGGGTTACACGTCTTATGGCTCTCGACTTGATGCATGTCCCGTTGACTAGGCTTCTTCTAAGAGACTGTTTGGATAAAAACCAAACTATATTTTTAAAAGTAATTTTACGGTATACGAAATAAACATACAGATATTTGTCTCAATTTATAGAAAAGTACTTTTAAAAAATATTTTGGGGTAATACAAACTTTGGTCCCTCGAGTTTATCTTCATTTTAGTTTTGATCTCTCAAATTTCAAACCATAAATTTTAGTCCTTCAAGTTTCTTTTTATTTATAACATTGATCCCTATAATTCAACAAATACTTGGAGTATTTTACCCTTTTAGGGACCAAAATTTATAGGGGAGGGGCAGTTGTAGAAGAGAATAGGGTGGGGTATAGGCAGAAGAAAATCGAGCAAGAGAATTAAATGTCATGATATTAAATACTTGCAATCTGTCTTCCCTTCATTTTGTGCAAGAAGTAGAGAGAGAGAGAGCAAGAGGCAAAGAGGAAAAGAGAGCAAGTGAGCTGAGTTGCAGGATACATGATAAATTTTGGGGATCATTTAAGGACACAAAAATACTTCTTTTTGTCAAATTTTCTTTATAAATATTTTCTATATATTTATATCTTTATATTATTAGTTTCATTATAATGTTTACCATTTGAATATGGAGTAAATATAGAGTTTTGACAATATATGACTGTGGAAATTTAAAAATACATTATTAAGAAATTTTAATCGATTTATATTTAATGATTTGAGAACTTTAAATTAAGATTTTAGTTGAAAAATTTGTTATTCAAAAACATATAAAATATTTTTACAGATTAAATTTAAGTTAAATAATTTATTTGAGTTATTTAATGTATTATTGAGGTTTTAATCGGTTTGAATATTAAATAGGTCAAAGATATATTGTTGAAATAATTTTTGAAAGCTTAAAGAATTGTAGTTGAGTGAAATTAAATAAAGTTTAGGTTTGTTTATAATTTAAAGAAGTTGTTTGGTTTGAGGAAAATTTTTAAATTATTATAATAAATAATTGAGAATTTTAATATAAAATATATATACATTTTGGGTAATAAAGATATATTTAATTAAGTTATTAAATTTAGATAGTCTTATATGTAAATTATATTTTCAAAATAATATTATATCCATTATAAATAGCTAGATTTGTGAGAGTTAATATACTTTTGTTTAGAGGGTAGTCTTAGAATTTCAAAGTAATTTTGGAGTAGTTTTGAGTTTTATATTAATAAATATTTATGTGTAAGTTTGTAGACTCTTGAGAATTTTGGAGTAATCTTTGTATGAATATTTGTAAGCTAAAAAGCACCAGGTAACTCTAAAAATTCTTTCATGTACATGTGAATTGTGTAAGATTATACCGTGAATTTACTAATTTTTATTATACCATATTGAAATATATGTATGTATTATGACTTTTCAAATAAATGTTTCAATATGTTACTTGAATTTGTTAAGATTTATTGCTATTAATTATGATTAATATTTAAATATATTGATCATTATTGATATAGAAATTTTACTGTTGTCTTATTTTAATAATATATATGAGGGCGTACTTCTGATGTAACATTATTTGCATATGACATATGTATTGTTGGGTTAAGGATAGAAGGAGATTTGCATGAATATAAAATTACCACGTGGTATGCCATCACTCGGTGCACAGCAGATGGCACTTGTGAGGGCCTCTTCTTTCATGTTTTCCTTTGGCTGGGAATTCATTGAAGCCGTGAGACATATGACATCTCCTTATTTTATTTGCAAAAGAGGAGAGCCATAGTTCGAACTTGAGCTCTATATCTTTGACCAGATATATCTCCAATATCAGTGAGTTAAAATAATTCAATAAAATAGATTAGTTTCTATTGGATTATGTATGAGCCTATGACTCTAGTTAACGGTACAAGGGTAGATGGTGATATAAAAGAAGATGCATATTGCATTATTTTTGCGTATTGGAAAATGATGTTAGTATATTATTAAATTGAAAATGAAATTAAGTTGAATGTACACATATGTGATTTCCATACACAAATATATATACATATATCAAATTTTTGTTTGTCATATATGATTTGTTTGTACATGCTAGAATTTCAATAGTTATTAAGACATCAAATCTCATCTCTTATATTAACAATTTTCAGGTGAAGAATTTAGTATGAATCAAGGGAAGGCACAGATATAGTGAGCTGCGAAGGTTTTGGTGCTCCTCTAGCACATGTTATATTATATTTTTATTTGTTATTACTATAAAACTTTAATAGTTTATTTTGTTAAGTTATGTTAGAAAAAATGTTTTGAAATTATGACCTGTTTTGAATGTTAGAAATACGTATAAACTTTTAAATAAAGTATTTTATCGTTTATGTTGATATAATCACGTGAGGTGTAACAGTTATGACTTTATAGGCTATTAAGCACAAACTGATGGGGCGAAATTCTTTGGGAAAATTCCAAGAAAAGGTTCTTGGAATATAAGAAATTCCAGATTGGGTCCTGGAATTTCGAAAATGACAGAAAGGGTCAGTGACCCAATTTGTCATTTGTAAAATCAAGAAGAATTGACAACTTTGCCCTCATTTGTATTCATTCACTACAATGATTTAAGGAATCACTATAAGGGTTTAGATGTTATCTAGATTCGTGTAGCGAATAACTACTCACTTTTTCATAGCTAAGTGTCTTGTTATTAACTACAACTAATTTTGTAATCACTAAAATAATGTAAGTATTACCTAGATTCGTGTAGAGAATAACTACTCACTTTTTCATAGTTAGGTACCTTATTATTAACTATAACTAATCTTGTAATCACTAGAACAGTGTAAGCATTACCTAGATTTGTTTAGAGAATAATTACTCACTTTTGCTTAGCCAGAGGCAAAATTGTCAATTCGTTTTAATTTCACAAATGACAGATTGGGTCACTGACCCTTTCTGTCATTTTTGAAATTCTAGAACCCAATCTGAAATTTTCTATATTCCAAAGATTTTTTTTGGAATTTTTCCAAATTCTTTTCAGTATGGAGGGCTTTTCTGTTTTGGGAATCAAGGCAATTAAAGTGTTGTTAATGCGCTCGTCGAAAGAATCTCCTGTCAGTAAAGTGGTTGCTAACTTCCAAAGTGATTGTCCTACAATATCCCACTGGTTTTCGGGGGGGAAAAAGTATGGAGGCCATCAGGGCCTAAGGCTTTTAGTGGTTTAATGTCAAAAAAGGCTTGTTTGATGTCAGCAAGTGAGAAATCAGGATTCAAAATTTCCAGCAAGGCACTAGGAATGGGAGGGAACTTACCTCGAAGATAGTAGGAGGTGGGAGGATGACCCGGCCTCGAATAGAGCTGAACAAAAAAATCTCTCGTCATTTGTTCTAGTGTGTCATTATTTGAAACCCAAATTTCCTTTTCGTCTATTAAAAGGGTGATTTTGTTTGCCTTTCTGATCTTGGCTTCAGTGTAGTAGTAAGAAGTGTTGCAATCTCCGAGGTAAATCCAGCTAGCTCTGGATTTTTGAAACCAGAGTAGTTCTTGCTGGAGGCAAGTTGTTGTTTCATAAGCTTCAATAAGTTCCCCGTTGAGATGATTTAGGAAAGTGGAATAGGGGCTCTCCTCAAACGGCTTCTGTAATCCTAAAAGAAGAGCCAACAGTTGCCGTTTCCTGAATCCAATTTCACCAAAAATCTCGTAATTCCAGGTGATTGCACTTTGATGGGGTCTTGAATGTTTTTGAATAGGGAAGACTCTTCTGTCTAGCTTGTCGCGAAAGGAAGGCTGATGACCTTGGTCAGGTGCATTCAAGGGTTACTTGGATGTTGGCTCAACGAGCATAGCCGCTTCTTCGGGAGCTTGTTTTGTTCCTTTAAGGTCGTTCAGCTGCTCACGGTTGTCAGTAACCATTTTGGCATCTTCGTCGCCTTCTTGTTGAGCTTGCCGTATCTTAACCTTCTTGGTGGACCTATGGTCTTCGAGATGGGAAGGGGAGTCTTCTTTCTTCGAGAAGTGAAGAGGGAGAGAGCGCTCCATGTCCAAGAGCTTCGGTTATATTCTTCTTTTTTTTTTTTTATAACATTCGGTTATATTCTTTTAATAGACATGATCTTTTCCTACTACAATGTTTGTTGTGTATGTAAAGGGGTGTATCAAAAGTAAAGTCTCACGTTACCCAAGAGAGAGGGAGCTCAAGTGTACATATACTATCGTACATTATTGGGCTAGTGAATGGGTCTAAAGGAAAAAGAGGATCTTGCACACACAACAATGACCCATCGGAGGGAAACAGAATTGAAAATTGGCAATTCCTCCCCCCCACGTGCAAATTAGAATAGTACTTGGCACTTTTTATAAAACACTTTTGCAAAATTAAATTATAAAATGGTGTTAAAAGAGCCTATCAGAAAATCCTGGTTACTAAATGTTGGGAGTTTTTCAAACCGTTTTTGTGGATTAACGTCTGGAATTTATTTCTTTAAACGTGCCCAGTGTTCGTAACCGAAGGTATGACTACATATTATTGCAGTAACGTGTGAAACCGATGGATTTGTTGTGTTTATGTCCCCGAGGCCTACATAAAGTGATCCAAGACAGTGTGTTCTGTACCCCGCTCTTGAGTTTTCGAGTATCTATTCCTCCTCTGCGTTTCTCTTCTTCCCTCTCTGTGTTTCTGTGCTGCTGGGTTATATTTTTCTGTTGTTTTGTCACCTTTTTTTCTGCAGGAAGAGTTCGTTTAATCCTGGGGAGTGCCGCACTCACATTTACCTATGGTAGCGGAATAACTCTTAAGAACAGTGTCTACCGGCACGACTCGAACCAGGCTGATACACACTTCCAGTTTTCTCAACAATGTTTCGGTGCCAAAATGTGATTTGAAAAAAGAAAGAAGAAAAAATTGCATTGAGGCCCTACAGAAGACAAAATACTATATAAGCCACAATAGTTGTTAATATAGGTTGCAATAGTTGTTAATATTGCTGCTTCACTTGTCAATTTATCAATTAATATAAGTTTGAAAAAATGTGATTTTGAGTTACATAATGACAAGTGACATTGACATATCCTTTAGACTAATACTTTTTTATGATTAATGTGATATAATATTGTTATTAAAGTTAATTATCACTACTGAAATAGTGAAGAGTTAGTCAATAAAAATGAATTTGTTACTTTTGCAATAATGGAGGATATTGCGTGAAATCTCATCATAAATAAATCACATTATTCATAATTCATGAATAGTATGGAGTACATTAGAGTTTTCATACCAGTATATATAATATTGAAATTTTAACAAACTATACATATACTTGTTCATATATGCTCTAAATAATGCGACTCGTTTAAAGTTTCGTGTAATGCAAATGGGACTAAATTTAACTTTGATATATATATATATATATATATGTATTCATATGAAAAATTAATAGAAAGAAAACAAATATCCCAGCCTTTAGGTGCTCAATCTCTAACAGTGGTTTCTTTTGTTGATTCATCATCTTGAGCTAAAGGCTGTCACATACTAAACTCTCAAAGCATGGAACAAGAAAATAGATTTAGCAACATAAGAATTAACAGAACCAACTCTAGTCATAATACTCATCTAGTTGTTTATATAAGATCTATTTAATTAATTTGATTAGATTGATAAAGTTATGTGCGTAAGTTAATTATAATAAATATGACATATTTTTTTCTAAAATATCCTAATCATTTTCCTTAATATTCTCCCTTTCTTTCCTATTTGATTATAGCTGAGAGAATATGAGTAATTTGAGAAAATTTTAATAAATATGAGAAATATGTCTTAAATTTAGAACAAAGATTAACTTTATAATTAGGCCCTACATTAAGGACTGTAGGAGTATTAGTTTTGCTTATGTTTGTTATAGGACAAGAGGGATACCAATACAAGGATTTGGCTTTTGCGAGTAAGTATATCAATAGAGGCATATCCACGGAAGATTTAGAATGAATGAATATCATGTAATTAATAATTATATGTCACATTAAACGAAATAAATAAGATAAAATACATGTAAAGATTATTTTCAAGAGAAGGATAATAAATCTATTAAAGGTGTCTGTAATCCCTAAAAAGAAAAAAAGAAAAAGAAAGAAATATATTAGTATATACACTTTCTAGAATGAGTGTTTATTGTTCTACAGTGTTTGCTCTTAAAAACCATTATTCTTGCAGTGACCCAAATTAATGTGTTAACCATTTTAAAAGAGCATAAATCCCCACGCACATGGCCAACCAAGATTAAGGTTTCTGAGATCCAATATTGAGGAAATTGATGAAGTTGGCATCTTTGTTCAAGGCCAAGCTTGCCCCAAAACTCCATCCATGACAGTTGTCATCTTATTATGCCCATCTAAACACCCTCTATATCACTATCCGCTTCTTAATATAAGTCATTTGTGACATAATCTCACATACCAAGAAATGCACTAAATTGACAAGTTTTTAAATTTTGCCATTTTTAAAGTTTTCTTCATCTCTACATCTACAAATCATTCTCATATATCCACCTTTCTTTCTCTTTTTCCGATGAGAATTAAATATTCACACTCTTCAGTCCAGTTGGTTCACAATCTCCCCGTCAATTGAATCTAAAAATTTTTCAATTGTGTTAGATCTTTTCGAGTATTGTTATTATGATTGTGATAAAAAGTTTGTTGGAGAACTTCGTCTGGTGGACTTGGGAGTTCATCAAAAAGAGGCTATTTTTTGAGCCTAAAAAGCAGCTCAAGCTCGATGTTAGAGATGGCCAATTTTCCTCACTCACAGTGGTAGCAAAACTAGACTCCGTTTTTTATTTTCCAGAACAGACCAGAAAATGCAAGATCTCTAGTAAGATCAATAGGAATCCTTTTATAGGGATGGATATGAAGCTGGTGGATGTTAATGAAGGAATTGCTGTAATAGAACGAAGACTCACTCAGAAGAAAGCTCTTCTTTTGATTGTTGATAATGTTGATAAACGAGAGCAATTGGGAAAACTTGCTGGCGATTTGTTATTGGTTTGGTTCTGGCAGTAGGATTATTATTACACCAAGGGATAAACAATTACTTAAAAGGCATCGTGTTGAAACAATATATGACATGAAGGAATCCAATGAGGAAGAATCTCTTAAATGTTGATCCACTTTACAAGGAAGTTTGTGAGTTCTGCAATACCACAGTATGCCCATGGCCTTCCACTAGTCCTTGAAGTAATAGGTTCTCACTTGTTTGGTAACAAGAGTATAACTGAGTGTAAATCTGCAATAGATGTCTACAAAAGAAGGGGAAAATTGTCCCAGTGAAAGAAAATAATTACTAAAAAATCTTATAACAACTAAGCAATTTATAATAACAAGTTCAAGTGCAAGAAATGATATGTTTAAGCCGCTCAATTGTCATTGAAACTTTTTAGCAATTATCTTCCTTCTTTGGGATCTAATAATGATTCTCTCTAAAAGAATTCCAAGCAAACAAATTCAACAAAAACTACAAGTAAGCTAAAATAGCAGCTTGCAAGAAGAGATAGAGCAGGAAAATTTCCTTGATATTGCTTTTTTTTTCCTCTCCAAAGGGAAAAGAGTTGGGATATGTCAAAGATATGGTGGAACTTGCACATGGTTCTGATCCAAATTATTGTATTATAAAAGTGTTGAAAGAAAAATGGCTAAACATTCAAGTGCAGCGCCTTTTCCTAGAGTAGACCAACAAAGGTTGCTGAATCCTATCAAAATCATCTAGAGATGGCCCAAACACATTTGGTCTAGCAATATTGCCACCTGCAAGTGAATACTGGGGGCTCACTGTGGTAGCTCCATATTGATCAGTGGAAGATGATGCAGGTATAACTCTTGGTGCTGCAACAGGTTTTCCAATAATATCACACCTGTCAAGTACCACATCCAGCTCAATGATGTAGATAATCTGGTGGCTCTGGACAACATTACAGATAAACTGAGTCAATTTAACAATAGACCCCTTTTGCAATATCCCAGCATGGACCAACTCGTTCTTCTTAATATAAAGCATCCCCTGCTGGTAATGGGAACCATCCGACAGCGCAAGCCTATACCTCTCTGGTTTGCCATGCTGCTGCTGTGACCTCACCACTCTCAAGTCAATCACTTGAAGTACAGGCTTTATGTCCTCGCAAGAGAAATCATCTCTACACATCGCCTTTATCACTCCATGGGTGAGCTTTGCAGCCATTGTTGTAAGGGTTGGAAGCTTAATTCTGGCCTGCTTCATCTCCTTTGATATCTCAGCCACGACAGTCTTCATCTCCTTCAGGTAAGTCTCAAAACGATCCATACGTGCTGTATATGTATAGTCCCTTTGATTGCCCAACTCTGTTAAGCTTCTAATTTCATTGAAAAGGTCTTTCGATCCAGTGTTCTGTGCCATTGGACTCCCAATAAAAGCACCTATATAGAGAATACCCTCAATAATATAATGAAAATAGATAGAAAATAGCAAGGATTAAGCAGATAAATAAGCTAATTAACCGTAATTCTCCATTGAAATTCACAAGGTGTGTGTGTGTGTACATATATATATTTGTCGCGTATATATCTGTCACAAGCATTGAATTAACCAGCAACACAAATGAAAATAAAAGTCAGAAATGAAACAACGGCAAAAGAAAACTTCAGATCAGCGGAAGATCAGGGCGGTGGGAGGAGAAGAAGAAGAGACATGGCAAAGTTCACTGCCCTCTTCATATTGTGGCAACTCCCAATATAACCCTACTTTGCTTCTCATGACTTGGGCCTCTATAGTATCTTCGCCCATTCCTTTCCCGCACCATATTTCCTCTTGGCCTATAATAAAATACCCTTAAATAAAGAAATTATGTATCGTTTTCTCATTTCTATCACAAAAATCCAGTGCTTAGTAGAAAATTATTTCATACATCGAACTGCAAAAAAACAAAGAAGAGATCGGTGGAGCGCCGAACTCACCTTAATCGCAAGCACCCCAAAAGAACAACAAAGGTGAGAGTGAGGAAGATGCTAGCTATGGCCTCCCTTCCAACGCAATAACAACAATCTGAAACAAGAGAGATTATAGCGTAATACTTAGCAGCATTAACTTCTCTGATAAATATCACAAGTCTCAATAGATTACAACCCAATAACGGGCAAATAGCGAAAACAAAGTGCTCTTAACAGTAACGTTAAAATAATGCATGCTGGCCGAGTAAGATAGATAGATAGAAGAAGAAAATGTCAGGAAGGGAAGTAGAATGTCAGATAGAAGAAGAAGGAGAAGAGTTCAGTGGGGGAAGGCAAAGACGCACCATGAACGGAGAAAACGAGCAGCGAACTGACAAGGGAGAAGAAAGGGACTGTGAGTCTGAGAGACTGTGAGTGCTGATATTTAAAATCCAAATCAACTGTCATGGCTTTTAAAATTCAAAATGTGTTTTAATAAATAGATTTATTTTGATAATGTCTAAAATATTTAATACCATATGTGTTTTATTTAAATTTTATAAGCTATTAATTTTTTAATTTATTATAATTAATGTAGTATTAACTTTTAGGGTTAATGTGCAAATCTGCATACACCCTAAAGAATTTTTTATTTCTGAAATATATATATATATGAAATTTTTAAAATAATGCAAAATTTAGCCTTAAATTTTATTAATGAGATAGTTGAAAAGAATTACCAATTGTACACATATTTAATGTTATAACTATTTTTAAGTAATATTTCTGGTTTCTGATTTCTAATCACATGAAATTGTCTAAAAAGACTTATAGTATGAACTATATGAGTATTTTAGATTAATTTGAATTATCAATCATAATCAATGTACCCTCAAAACTAATCAACTATTCGTAGAATCAAAAAATTAAAACAATAAAAGCGGAAGAAATCTTTGATAATCAACCGTATAATAATAGAGTTAATTAGTGGAATAGATCTTTGACGGTTTGTAAGGAAAAGCCAGCTCAAATGGATACCTATCAAACGGGCCATACCGTTTTCCAAAAAAAAAAAATACTAATAATAAGCAAAGAATTTTATGTCCCAAAATACAAAGGATAAATAAAGAATAATTCGGTCAGGACTAAAAAAATAATTGGAAAAAGCAAAATTAATGGGATTTAATTGATAGTAGAAACAATTGTACCAGCATTTTCATTAATTTGCATTAAATACCCTTCAAAGAGAATGATGTCAATGAATTTTTCTGCACAATAATATCATGGAAATTCTCTGCAGAATACACAGTATTCGAAAATCTTCTAGTACCTATTTTAAGGGAAATCTTATATTGAATTATTTTAAAGGAATATATATTTATGGATCCATAGAATATTCATGTCTTAAATATTTGTTCTATAAAAGTTAAGGAAAGATTTTTTTTTTTTTGGTAGAAAAAGTTAAGGAAAGATTTTGATTCGATATTAATCTGTTCATGAAATATTTATAGATTTTTATTTTTTTTTTACTTTTGAGCAGGGTAATGTAAAGCAAAAAGTAGATACCGGAAAAACAAAATCATATGTAGATAAAATTCAATGAGTAATTGTTTTACCAAAAAAAAATTCAATGATTAATCATTAGGATCATTGTAACTACGTCATTTTTTTCCCTGTAAAAGCAGAAGTTTTCTCAAATCACTTTAGATTTAAAATTAATTGCTATTAAATCGTGAGCGTTAGGTTTAAAACACTTACAACAAGTGTAATTTTTGATATTTAAACTTGTGTTATTCTTCTTATTGGGATGAGACCACTTACCATAATAATTAATAGTTTGTTGGTTATGTTATGTATCTTTTAATTTTGAAAAGACTCTCTGATTCATTTACCAAGGTTTTTACTCATGAGATACCAATAAAAGGAGGAAAAAAAACTTAGATCTTAGGTCAAGTTTTTTATATTCATTATGTCAAGTTCTCTAATCATATATAAACATGTGTCCTATTTTGTTTCATGTAAATTTATAATTAAATGATAATATTTCCAAAATAGGACATATGACATTGTATGATTGAAGAATTTGATATTTGATGCAATGAATATAGAAAACTTGATATAAGTATTGTGTATAATAAATTAAAAATAACAAAATCATATAGAAATTAAATGCATATAAGTTCAAATAATTCTGGCAAAAAAAGTTCAAATAATTATCCTAGATAACCAGTGACCTTGTGGCACAATCACATTAAACACCTCCCTTAAATGTCTTTTAAAGCATACTATTTCTTACTCTTTCTGGATGCGTTTGATATGAGCAAAATTTACGGGAGGGGAAGAGGGAGAAAATTTTAATGGGTTCATTTTAAAAAAATTAATAAAGTTGGGATAAAAGCTTTTAATTCATTTTTATTATAGTTTTATTTTATCTCTTATCTTAATAAAATTTTAAAACTTTATTTCTCTTATTTTTTAAACCAAACTTATTAAAAAAAATTCTCCATTCCTGTCCTTCCATTTTTCTCATACCAAACATATTGTTAATCTTTGCTGACTCATCAAACTTCTGTGATGGATATAATATGCAATTAAATGCTCACAAAACATCTACAAAGATAGAGTTGTTTTTTCGCTTTAAGTTTTTTCATTTACATAACTTAAAATATAAAAATATTATATTAAAAATATTAAAATGCAAGCACGCTTTGTCAGCGTTTAATCGCACAGTCATCATTTAAGTTTGATAAGTCATTATTTTTCGTTAGATAAAATATAACGATATTAAGATTGAAGGGGAAAAAATGCACTATATAAATTCATCAAGAAACTAAAATAAAAATTAATATAAACATAAAGAATCAAACATATACTCTAGCTATATATTAATTAGTTAACATCACCCTAATATACTAACACGAGTAACAGTAACACCAAATGGGTGCTCACTCGTATACATTTATCACCGTCGTTGAAAAAATGAATACGTTGCAATCTTTTTCTTAATTAGATTTATCATTAAGTTTAGCAAAAGAGACACGTACGCTTATACGGCATATTGTACGGGATCATTAATCTAATACTACCTCCAGTCCTAATTATACGAGCTAATTGACTAATTTGAAGAAATTAAGAAAAAAATGTTAAGTTAGTTATTTATAATAAATGTGTTGTCTTTTCTAAAATATCCTTGCTAATCAAGTGTATTAGCTAGAACTATCATTGTTAGAAGGACTGCCTAGAGAAAGAATGCATAAATATAAGAGAAAAACTGGATTGGGATCTTATATTTAGGATCAAAATAAAAGTCAAACAAGATCTTATATTAAGGACTGGAGGTCATATAAAAACTAGTTGACTAATTTGAATGAATTAAGAAAATTAGTTAAGTTAGTTATTTATAATAAATACATATTGTCTTCTCTAAAATACCCTTGTTAATTATGTGTATTAGCTAAAATTACTATTAGATAAAACATTTAACATGTGGTGTATGCAACTACTATAAAGACTATTTTAAAAAAAATGAATAAATATGATAAACAAAATAAATTGGATTTTATATCTAAAACTAAAATAGATATCAAATTAGTTCTTATCTTAATGAGCAGAAATAATACTGCTTTTTCGTAAATTATTGTCCAGTGGAGGGATTTGGACTAGATCTCCAAATTGATTTGGTCCTCCGTCCAAATTTTGAAAGTGATCGTCAAGACTTCAACCTTTACCTTTGACCCAAAAAAGACCTGAACCTTTACCAACATGAACAATTTTTTTCAGAAGATCCAGAAGTTCTCCTCCTCCTGCTGGTAAAAAAAAACCAAGCTCTCCTCGTCCAACGGCTTCATGTGCCTTTCACTAGTATTTTCTCAGTTAAAGCAGCAGACGCTGATGACTTGGAATTACAAATGGATTGAACATGTGATTTTTTACTTACAGGAAAGCTCTAAATCTGTAAGGCCATTGGCTCCTCTTGGAGATATATATATATATATATATATATATATATATATATTAATTGCAGACCAATTGTTCATACTTGATGAGAAATAAAATTTAAATGGCGTATCTTCTTTGATTCTGTTCGTGAACATTTTTGAGCTGCAAATTATGGATCTGATGCAAAAGATATCAACAGCTAGGGCTTTTTTTATTATTATTAAAAACAAATTTTTATTTTAAAAAATAAAAAAAACTTATTTGATAATAAACAAATTTTAGACATTTTCTTTTTTTAGTATCTCCCTTCCCCCCCCCCCCCAAAAAAATTGGGGAAACCTTTTTTCTCTTCCAACCCAGTACTAACCACAAACCAAGTATCTATACCGGCCCAAATATAACTTTTATGTGTTTTGTTTCAAATGTAATTTTTTAACCATTGTTCATGAGTTCAGTGGTAGGAACCTCACCTTCTCATCCAAAAAAGAGGGGGTTTGATTTTTCTTCACGGCGCTTGGAAAAGCATCTTAAAATAGAGATGTCTAGGTTAGTGTCTAAGGATATAATGTAGATTCTTCCTGCCCAACATTGATGTCACTTAAGAGGAACTATTCAAGTGTTCTGCCCTTGGCTTGGGTTAAACCCGAACCCCTACCTAAAATTTTGTTACCAAAATAAAAAAGTAATTTTTTTAAAATAATTATCTAAACATTTTTTTATTCTCCACTTATTTTTAAAAGAATTTCACAAAATTATTTTGAGAATAAGAAAACAGAAAACCGAAGCAAACAAACCTTTATTCTTGAAAATCCTGCAAAAAAATTGAGAGGAACAAATGGACAATCTTCTTCTACAATGTATCGGTGCCAAGATCTTAAATTAAAAAAAAAATGTTACGTTTCAATTGAAAAATACTAACTTAAATCTTTAATATAAAAACTAGTTTAATATTTAATTTAATCCTAAATATGACCCGACTCAACTTTATCTTTTATATTTATCTATTTTTTTATATTTATATATTTTTAAAGATAATTCTTGTAATAATTATACATGTTACACATTTTATAAACTTTTTTCTACCAAAAAAAAAATTTAGATGAATTGATCTCAATGCTAAAGCATACTTCCATACTCAAAAAACACTTACAAAAGTACTTATAAATTACTCATCAACTAAATCCTCATATCAATAGTAAGATTTGAACTCATAATTTTATAAGTCATTCTGAACCAACTCCTTATCAATTAGATCAACTCTTGTTGGTCAAACTCTCTAAACTAGTAGTTCTAATTGATACATATTATTAACAAAGATATTTTAAAAAAAAAACAACTCATATTTATTATAAATAACTTATTTAACTAAGTTTCTTAATCTATTCAAATTAGTCAACTTATTCAACCTATAGTAATTCGTAATATTAAGAACACAAATTCATGAAATTTTTGTGAGGCACCCTCTTTATCACCAGCATGTGCACTTTAAAAATGATCACAAACCCGAGTTATAAACTTAAATACAAACTAAGGTCCCTCATCTGAATATATCATAGAACACCTCTTTCTTACACATCATTAATCATCAGATTATTATCATTTGGTCAAAGGAACCAGTCCGACTTGGTCGGATGAAATATCCCACATCAAGGCCAGCTTCAAAATTAACACAAGATCAGGAATAGAGAGCCAGCGTCACAGTGAACTCCTCCTATATGGAATTTCATAGAATTTAAAGCCACACGATCCAACCAGAAAGGTTCAAACGCAAATTGGCCACGAAAATACTAGATTGTTGTTATAAAGAGACAAGAACGGCAATGAAGCTGTACAATGCGGAGGTAACAACTAAGACCTCTCTCAACGTTCAAACTGTAAACAGGTAAAATCTGATTATGCCTAAACAAAGCGCTTAATAGGCCTCCCCCCGACCACAAGTGGCAGTAACTATATGCTCCCACCGCAACGAAAAATATCCCCAATACCAATTATATGTCAGCCGCAAGGAAGTTACCGGTCAGTGTAACCTGCATAAAATTAACCCATGATGCGAAATAAGAAATAAGATACAACGGATCTTCGAACATTAGGATCCGTGAGTTTTTTTTTTTTAACTCCCTCTTTTTTCTTAGTGAAAACCTTCTTCCCGATTGAGACGAAGTTACCAAAATTCATAGGAGAGGATCCATGCTCAACCCAAAAAATGACACATTAAATTCAGAGGGCTAGGGAGTTACAAGAAGAGTACCTTTTCACCCAACTTGAATGGAGGAAGACCCTTGTAAGGGCAGGTGCTGCACCTGAAAGCATCCCCTAAACCACACTGCAGGTGAAGAGCCAACTGTGAGAGCAATGCTGACCATTGGGGAAAAAAAAAAAAATCACAGGAAGATCATCCATTTGAGTGTGACACATGAAGGATGAATTATTCCCAGACTTCGTATCATGGCGTTTGTCCATCAATTGCAAGTCCAAATAGTATATTCCCCCATAATAAACAAACCAAAAAATCAGCTAATCATGCATAATAGCTTGTAACAACATGAAGGCAAAGATTAATATGAAGATTTAACTTGGTCCTAAATACAAGGTATTAATCTATTTTGTCTCATATTTATCTATTTTGGCTCCCAATAATCTGTATGGCAATTATAATAATTGTTTCAATCCACATGATTAACAAAAATATTTTAAGAAAAACAACACCTATTTACTCCCCCGGTCCTAATTATAAGACCCAATTAACTTATTTGATGAGATTAAGGAAGTAAATTAAGTTGGTTATTTATAATAAATAAGTGTTGTTATTCCTAAAATATCCTTGCTAATTAAATATATTGACTAAAACTATCATTATTAGAAGGATTATCTTGGAAAAAAATACATAAATATAAGAGAGAAAATGGATTGGGTCTTATAATTAGGACCAAATAAAAAGTCAAATTGGGTCTTATAATAAGGACCGGAGGAGTATTATAAATAACTAACTTAACTAATTTTATTAATATTGCAAATTAGTTATCTGGTTTAACTAATTTTATTAATATTGCAAATTAGTTATCTGGTTTTTATATTAAGAACTAAAGGCAGTAAATCATGCATTCCATCATTGTTACTGCGTCCCCCAAAAAAAAACACACACACACACACAGACACACGTATTTAAAAAAACAAAAATCACTTCATTCTAACCATCCTAAGCTTCTGTAGATCATCTGCACTAAATAAGCTGTGTGACCAGAGAATTGTCAAAATATCAAATCAGTAGTCACACTAAACTGAATTTATTCATCTCATACTCCAAAACAACAGAGAACTAAAAATTAGCCTTTTTCCCCACAGCACAGCAAGTCGCTTTAACAGCACAGAAAACAAACGCCCTAAATCCCAATTGAAGGTAACATATGCTGAAACAGAATACTTCCGAAAAAAGACATACACTGCCACAAGCTGATTGAGGATTATTGATCTGTTCTGCACTCAATCCTAACGTCAATACTTTCTCTTCTTCTTCAGCCCTTCCGCAAGTGCAGTTTTTGCATGCTTTTCTTGTACTTCCAACTTCACAATCACCTATTGCACGAGCATGTTACTAAATACAAGAAAAGAAAACCAATAAATCAGCAACTGAAATTAGAGGAGTACTATTTACCAGTTGGCAATTGGGGTTTCTTCAAATCCTCTTCAGTCAAAAGACTATCTTCATCTATAAGGTCTGTATCATCATCAATTTGCACTTTGGGTGGAGTCTTCACTGCCTTTTTTAGGGCAAAAGAAGAACCAATTTTCCATGAAGGCTTTTTCGCTTTAATCTATGTGCAATGCAAAACAATTATACTGTTAGAATAGTAAGTTCCATGCTGCATAGGTAGGAAAAATAAGTTTGGTAGAATAAGAGTTTCACGTCTGAGTGTATGTTAGATATTTTAAAGCCATAATAAGTATTATTACAACCTACAGTTCAAATTACCTGCAATAAATTTTTATTCCGTCCTATTCTTGCATTAGAAACAAGCAAGGGCAAACGAGCAATGGACACTGAATAAATTGAAGAAAAAGAAATGAAATGGCAGAAAATAAACTTACCCCAGAAGGCTTGATTTCTGATGAGGTGGTTGATTTTAATTCTAAAATTTGTGTTTCTGAAAACCCTGCCAACAGTAACTTGTGCTCAAGATCAGACATCATCTGCAAGATGAGATGAAATTGAAATCACTTACAACCAAAAGCCGAAATTATAAATTTATAACCCACAACCATTTTACTTACCCCAGCTTTTATATAACCGAACCATACCTGTTGGAAGACAAAGCCCAAGCCCAATAAGCTGTGTTTTATTTATTTATTAATTCCATTCTTTGTATTCAGTTTATCAGTCTGATTAGATTTATCAGATAGATTAGGATAGATCTCTTTGATTTAGTCATTTACCCTAGATTTAGGTATCTTAAACAAGTTATATAATGTACTTACTGCTTCAGTAATATATACTGATTAAGAACTATTGCTCTCCTCTCTCATGGTATCAGAGCGGCGACCGAGAGAGAGAGTGAAAGTCGCGGCTTTGACCGCAGCTAGGACCAGTCGGAGAAAGAGTGAAAGTCACGTCCTTATTCGCGACTAGGACCAGTCGAAGAAAGAGTGAAAGTCGCGTCCTTATTCGCGACTAGGACCAGGTAATCTGATCGCAGGAAGACCGACGACGACAAAAGCATTTGAAGTTGGCGACGAAGACCAAGGGAGCATGACTGGGTCGAGCGACTGAAGACCCAGTGCCCAGTGATCGCGTCTGAAGATCGAGTGAGCTCGTCTGGGTTGAGCGATTGAAGACCAAGTGACTGCGTCTGAATTGGCGAACGCCACCAACCGAGAAATTTGATCGCATTTGAGTGAGCAACTGAGACCGAGTTGAACAAAGGCACGGTCATATTCGTGCTACCTGGTGAACCCGACGTGAACCCAACTGAGACAGAGTTACACAAAGGCACGGTCGTATTCGTGCTACCTGGTGAACCCGACGAGATGGAATCTGGTGAATTTCCACCTCTATTTGGCACAATGAGGCGCCCTTCATCAGCGTTTACAGCAGGTACAGCACCATCATCGTTTTCTTCTACATTGGGTTCTTTTGTATCGGGCACGGGTTCTTCTCCTTCAATGGTAATAGAATCTGGATTGACCACCGAGACTCCTCAGATGTTGGTCGCTCACAAGTTGACTGGAAGTAATTATTTACAGTGGTCTCAAAGTGTCCTGATGTACTTACGAGGCAGAAGAAAAGAAAAATACATAACTGGGGAGGCCCCACAACCAAGTCCTGATGACTCAAAGTATGATATTTGGTTTGCTGAAAATAATCTGGTGATGACCTGGTTATGTAACTCCATGACAGTAGATATTAGTGAAGGCTATCTGCTTGCTAAGACGGCAAAGGAAATATGGGATGCTGCTAAAAGAACATACTCAGCTATGGAGAATACTGCTGCTCTGTTTCAAATAAAAAAGGCACAGAGAGAGATGAAACAAGGAAGCATGACAGTGACACAATATTATACTGCTCTCACACGCTTGTGGCAGCAGTTGGACATGTTTGATGTCCATGAATGGAAGTGCAGCAGTGATGCCCAACTATATAGGGAACTGGTTGAAAAAGAAAGAACCTATGAGTTCTTACTTGGTCTCATTGACATGTTTGATGACGTAAGGGGAAGAATTATGGGAATGAAGCCACTGCCATCATTGTTCGAAGCTTTCAACATGGTCAGATGTGAAGAAAGCAGAAAACGACTCACCCTGAGTGTATCTGCACCCTCTAAGTGTTCAGCGTTAGCAGTACATGGTAACAATGGATCAGATCAGAGAGGAAAGAAGAACTCCAAAGGATGGTGTGACCATTGCAACAAAAATGGTCATACTAGGGATATATGCTGGAAATTACACGGCAAACCAGCAAATCTGAAACAAAAACGAAGACCGGAGAATAGGGGGTATGCTGTGGTGACCAACGAGAATGAGGAGAATGGAGAAACTCTTAGCCGAGAAGAACTACAAGTACTCAGACGAATTCTTGAGAAGCATAATAACTCTACCTCTACCCCTAAAGCAAATCTGGTGAAGTCAGGTAATTCTATTATAGCCCTAAATGCCTTGGCAACCAGTGATAATACTTGGATTGTTGACTCGGGAGCTACAGATCATATGACGGGTAATAAAGCTTTGTTCAGAATTATAAAGTATTGCCGTGATGAGAATCTTAAAGTGAAAGTTGCTAATGGAATCTTCTCCAAAGTTTGTGGTGTTGGAACTGTCAAGATTTCTGATAACTTAGAATTACAAAATGTTTTATTTGTCCCAGCACTTGCATGTAATTTGCTATCAGTGAGTAAAATAACTAAAAATCATCACTGTCGAGTGTTTTTTGATGATACCGGGTGTGTTTTTCAGGATTTGACAACGAGGAGGAGGATTGGCATTGCTAAAGAATGGGACGGACTCTATTATCTTGAAGGCTCAAGGATCACCAATAAACATGTGGGCAAGGCTTTTTTTAGTTCAAATTCTTCAAATAAGGATGTATTATTATGGCACTCTAGGATAGGCCATCCCAGTGTTGACTATATGAAACACTTATTTCCAGATTTATTAAATAAAAGTTCAGTTCCTTTTCTTTGTGAAACTTGCCAGTTTGCAAAACAAACTAGAACTTCCTATCCCAAACAACCTTACAAACCAACCGCACCCTTTACCTTAATACATAGTGATATTTGGGAACCTGCAAGAGTTAAATCAACCTCTAACGCTAGGTGGTTTGTGACCTTTATTGATGACCATACTCGAGTAACCTGAGTATACTTGATGAAAGAAAGATCGGAAATTTTTAACATTTTTAGAAGTTTCCACACATTTGTGAAAACTCAATTCCAAGGGACAATCAAGATATTAAGTGACAATGCAAGAGAGTATCTCAGCACAACCTTAAAGGAATTTCTTGACCAGCAAGGAATCCACCACCAAACCTCGTGTGCATACACCCCGCAACAAAATGGGGTAGCTGAACGGAAAAACCGACATCTCCTAGAAGTCACCCAAGCCATTATGATTGCCAGGAATGTTCCAAACCTATTTTGGGGAGAAGCTATTCTCACATCAGCCTACCTAATCAATAGAACGCCCACAAAAGTACTCAACTATCAAACCCCCATTCAAAAACTTCTTGAAACCTACCCAGATTCACCCCTAGTCTCAGACATTCCCTTGAAAGTATTTGGATGTGTAGTGTATATACATCAAGATGATAGCAACAAACTTGAACCAAGAGCTTTAAAATGTATCTTTCTTGGGTATTCTCCTACCCAGAAAGGTTATAAGTGTTATTGTCCCACAACCAGAAGAGTTTATGTTACTAAGGATGCCGTATTTTCCTAAGAAGATGCATACTATCCCAAGTTACCCATTCAGGGGGAGAATTATGACACTGAAGAATGGCTAACCTTGAATGTCCCTGCTCAAACAATCCTAGACATCCCTGAACCAAACCCACAAGCTTCTGAAAACCTAGCTTCCTCTATTCAACCCGAACCTGAAGAACCAAACCCACAAGCTTCCTCTACTCAACAAAATCACAGCCATCTGGAAAATAGTGTTGAGGTGAATACAGGGATGGATGATGAAGAAGAACAACTCGCAGAAGAGCAGCAAAATAATAGAGTCTCTCACATTCCGAGGCATAACCAAATCTCCAATTCAATGTTAAATCCTGAAGAACTTGGGTGGCCAATTGCTCTCAGAAAAGGGATAAGATCCTGTACTTAGCATCCCATCAGTAAATTTGTTTCCTATGATAAAATATCTTCTAGAATGCAGACATTTGTAGCAAACTTATCCAGTGAGAGAGTACCTAAGATGTTTCAAGAGGCTATTGGTAACTCTAATTGGAAACAGGCTATCGATGAAGAGTTGGAAGCATTGAAACATAATGAAACATGGGAAATTACTGATTTACCCGCAGGAAAGAAGACCGTGGGGTGTCGGTGGGTTTTCACAATCAAGTACAATCCAGATGGAAGCATAAACAAATATAAAGCAAGACTTGTAGCTCGAGGATATACACAAACATATGGGGTTGACTATCAAGAAACCTTTGCTCCGGTAGCTAAGCTTAACACCATTAAGGTTCTTTTATCAGTAGCAGCCAATCTAGACTGGCCACTTTATCAGCTAGATGTGAAAAATGCTTTTCTAAATGGGGATCTTAAGGAGGAAGTATATATGGAGATACCTGCTGGCTTGAAGAATTCAACAAATTGCTCAAAGGTTTGTAAACTCCAGAAATCATTGTATGGATTGAAACAATCCCCTAGAGCTTGGTTTGGAAGATTCTCGATGACCATGAAAAAAATGGGATACTCACAAGGGCACTCAGATCACACACTCTTCATAAAGCATGTTGGTGATCAAATAACCATCCTGATAGTGTATGTAGACGATATTGTGATTACAGGAAATGATGAAGGGGCCGTAAGAAGGTTAAAGAGATCATTGGCAGCTGAGTTCGAGATGAAAGATCTGGGACAGATGAGGTATTTCCTTGGGAT
Organism: Neltuma alba; assembly: GCF_004799145.2. Taxonomy (NCBI): domain Eukaryota; kingdom Viridiplantae; phylum Streptophyta; class Magnoliopsida; order Fabales; family Fabaceae; genus Neltuma; species Neltuma alba. The sequence goes on along the minus strand of NW_021632867.1, from coordinate 26,962 downwards.
GGAAATTAGTAGAACCAAACAAGGAATAAATGTCTCTCAGAGAAAATATACGTTGGATTTGTTGCAAGAAACCGGTATGCTTGGAGCCAAACCTGCAGAAACCCCCATGGAAACTGACTGCAATTTAGAATACAAGAAGGATGGGATACCGGTTAACACCAGAAGATACAAACGATTGGTAGGAAAACTCATCTATTTGGCTCATACAAGACTAGATATAAGCTACGCCGTGGGAGTTGTAAGTCAGTTTATGAATCAACCGCAAGAGCAACATATGGAAGCGGTATATAGAATTCTGAAATATTTGAAGAAGAATCCAGGAAAGGGGTTATTCTTCCGGAAAGGAGAAGCTAGAGGAATAGAGATTTACACAGATGCAGATCATGGGCGGTCCTTGCTAGATAGGAGGTCCAATCCACATCACTTACTTATGGGGAAATCTGGTTACCTGGAGAAGTAAGAAGCAACCAGTGGTTTCCAGAAGCAGTGCCGAAGCAGAACTAAGGGCACTAGCCCTTGGGGTCTGCGAAGGAATCTGGATAGTTAGAGTTCTAAAAGAACTTAGACTAATGCATACTGGGCCAATAAAACTTTGGTGTGATAGTAAATCAGCCATGGAAATGGCCCTAAATCCTGTGCATCATGACAGGACAAAGCATGTTGAAATTGACAGACACTTCATAAGAGAAAAGATTGAAGGTGGTCTCATTGACTTATCTTACATCCGAACCAAAAATCAAGTGGCAGATTTGTTTACTAAACCATTGCCTAGAGACTCATTTGAAGGACTAAGGAGCAAGCTAGGAATGATTGACACCTATTCACCAACTTGAGGGGGAGTGTTGGAAGACAAAGCCCAAGCCCAATAAGCTGTGTTTTATTTATTTATTAATTCCATTCTTTGTATTCAGTTTATCAGTCTGATTAGATTTATCAGATAGATTAGGATAGATCTCTTTGATTTAGTCATTTACCCTAGATTTAGGTATCTTAAACAAGTTATATAATGTACTTACTGCTTCAGTAATATATACCGATTAAGAACTATTGCTCTCCTCTCTCAATACCCAACACTTTAGATTAACAAATAAATGAATTGGGACATTACACATCATAAAAGCACGGTTTACATAGGCCAACCCATGATTCACAATTAACTTACGCCCCATCACTTTGTTATTTAATCCACTCTCATCCTCTTTTTAGGGCAAACTCTATGAGCACAAAATATATCATTTTAATGCAAAAGATTTAAAATCAATATCAATAGAAAGTACAAAATCCATAACCAGATACACTATTCTTATGCCATTAGTCATGTAATAAGTTGCAAAAACATTCTCAATTTTGAATTAACCGTCAAAATATCCAATTCAAACCCAGGAGTTTTGCCATCCACAATTAATAATATAATTCTTCCCAGGCACAATGAACCTGATTATTACCTTGTCAACTGAACCCGAAGCAGACTGAGAAGGCTTGCGAATAAAAGTTGACCCTCCTACTTTTAATACTCTCAGTGTTTCTTGAACCAGTTGATCAGGAGGGCAGTCAAGAGATTGCCAGATTAAAATTACAATATCGATAGAGGAAGATTCCACTGGCAACTTGCCTGTTTTCCAAGAAAATCAGACAGAAAATTGGCTTCCTTAGCTACCAATAAAATATTATAAAAGCACCAAAAAGAAAATATGACATTTGGACGGAAATTGCATCTTTATAAGAGCCAAATTTGGTGCAGGGAAAGGTGCAATTTCACCCTCAAAAATTCATTTCCCTTTTGGGAAGTCTAGCTTTGAATACTGCAACACATTAATTCCATTGAAGGGTACACATACATTCTCACGATTGCCATTGAGAAACACCAGGCATTAAAAAAAAAAAAGACAAGAAAAATAAACTACAAGTACATAAACTCTTGCCATGGATAAGTGCACGTTGTAGCTAGTGCTATACTCTATCAATAATTATCATTTGATCGTGAATCTCCTGTTTCAATGTATGAAAGCAGTTTAACTACGAATCCAGTGACACTTAGTTCCCTTGATGAGTGAACATTATCAAACTTTGGAATTTTTTTGTCCTTGAAAAAAATAAAAGGAAACTATTTTATTTTTCTACTTTTTTTTTTAAACAAAAAAGTCTATGTACTCAACTCATAATTAGACATTAGTTCAGGGCTAAAACCTAGTTTCTTACAAACAAAATTATTAACCAGGAAAAAAAGGCAGTCATAATGATTTTTTCCTTTTGGCCTGATAAACATGATGATAAAGCTCTCCTCCACGCTCATTGCATGTCTGTTAGAAGACTAAGTTGCACTTATAAAGCAAAGTAACTGCAAGCATAACAAATATGCAATCAAATTCAGAACATTACTTAGAGACGATGCACATGTGAGGACTAGAGGATCACAATGCTCAACCCCTCCATTTCCAATTTCTCCCATCGACTCAAAGACAGTACTGACAGGAAGGACAGCATCATCGGTACATGCCAGGACAGCTATATTTGACTTTGTGGCATCCTACAAAATTCAAGATTCACAATATTATGTTTAGCATCTTTAAATTTCAAGGGAAATTTTATAGCAGGTGAACTAATACAGAAATACAAAAAGAAATAAGACAACAAGACGGGTAGATTACAGAAGGTGAATCCATGTAAACAGTAAAGAGTTCCCAATGAGGCGTCATCATAATTGCAAAAAATAAAATTCAGAACTTAGCGTTCCTTTAATTAAAAAAAAAAAAAACCCAACTTATACTCAAACGAAAAATATTTTAAAGGAAATAGTTACAAAAAGAAACAGGCCGAATGAAACGAAAGAGAAATATAAAGTACAGAGAATAAAAATGAAGAATTCATGCGTCGCCCAAAAACCCACCATGAATCACCGGTGAATGAGTAAATGACAACAAAAAGTGAAATACAAGAATCAGAAAAGATATAAAGAGATATATAGAAGAGGATGAAGAACAGGAATGAACCATTGGACTCCAAACTCGGATCAGATAGGGAGAGAGGCAGAGGGACCTAGAAGCTTCGGGTGGGAGTCGAGAAATTGTTTGTTCAAAATTCTTCGATCATGAAAAAGGAGGAGGATGGTAATGGAATTAGACTGTGGCGGTAATATTTCCATAGCATCCAAAAACCGAAAAAAGGGAGCGTGGCGGCGACATTTTGGGTTGGGCAAGGGACGCAAATGGAAATGGATCTAGGTCCGGGTCGGCAGTGGATCCCCTACCCAAATACCCATCTTAGCCTAATCCGTCGGTTTTATAGTGTTACTATTTTGCCCATTTGGTTGGTTGACGTGTTTCTGGGCCTTGGGGCATTTGGTTATGAATGGGCCTGGGAGACCTGTTTCCAACGATTGAGCCAATCATTAGGAAGACATTAATTATGCGTCGATTGAACAATTCTATATACTAAAATTGTCAAACTCGTGAGTTTAAACAAACTCGTAGTGATAATAATATAAACTCAAATCATAAATTCAAATCATGAACTCGTAAGAGTTTATTTTATTAATAAATTGATATTAAAAGTATATAATCAAATAATTAATATATAAAAAATGAGAAAATTTTTATTTAAATATATTTTAAATTTAAATAATTAAAATTATATCTATCAATGTTCATAATATATCATATTCAACAAAGAAATTTTCATAAAAATCATATATAAAGTCACTAAATATAATCAAATTCAAAAATTTAGAGATAAAGTTTATTTCTTGAACGGTATATATATTAAATAGGGATAAAGTTGACACGATTTTATAAGCTAAAAACGTAAAAATGGTAAACTCAGTAAATGAACTCGTAAGTTTAACCGAGTTTACAGTTATCACGAGTTTAAAAATGAAGTCGACACGATTTTGTTAGCTGAAAACGTAAAAACGTCAAACTCGGAGAGTCAACTTGCGAGTTTGACAACAGTGCTATATACAATAGTTGGATCAATTAATAAGGAGTCAACTCATAATTTACAAAGTTATAAAATTAAATTTTGTTGTTGATATGAAAATCTTATTAATTGGCGATCCATAAGTATCTTTATAAGCATTCTTTGAGCCTGAAAACATGTCTTGGCCCTAATAAGTTCTTGGGATCCAATTCATTTAAATTTTTATTTGTATAAAAAAATTCTTAGTTTAAAAAAACAATGATGGCCGGGATGTCCTGTTCTATAAATACAAAAAATTGAGAAGATATTATTATCATAGTATCATATGCTACCAGGGGATGCCCCTCAAAAAAATTGTATGGCCAAACCAAGGTATTGCAAGGCATTGGATGCAAAATGCTTGCTAGCCTTTCTTCTATGAATCTATAACTCCAATTTGAGAATTACTATTCACAAGCTATCTGTGCAAGTCTACTGTATCGAAAAGAAACTTATTCACATTCCTGCCAATGCATCTCCTCTCCTCAACGTCATTTGGCCTTCATCCATAATTTTTCAATGTCTAATATTGATGTTATTTTCAAATCTTGTTTCCTTAATTTTACTTCTACTAAGATCGGATTGTTAAGCATTTGTAACTTGTAAGAACCATGTTATTACTATGTATGTCATTTTTCGTTTGCTTGTTAAAAAAAAAAAAGGCACAATAATGTATTATAAATAGAATAGATGATGCCATGCAAAGTCGGCAATCTGTCAAAAACGCTAACCCTCCAAGGTATGACCTATTCCAGCCTGTATCATTTTAGGCCCGCTCCACTACAAGTTAGCTCACGAGTTGATGAACTTATCCACTTTTTTTTTCCCCTTCGTTTCTTTCTTTTTTAATTTTTCATATAATTTTTCATATAATTCTCAACATATTATATAACATGGAGAATTTTGTTTCTCAAGTTCCAGATGTATATTGCCCCATTCATATCACTACATATATATAATTAAGCACTCTATATATAGTTATATAAAGAGCATCATCCATGTTTTATTTTTGTCTATTTGTTACATTACTATACAGGCCTTTATAATATTAAATAAACATGTGATACTTATATATGTACACATACATCAAAGATCTACTTAATTAATTTGAATAAATAAACTAGTTAAATTAATTATTTATAAATAATATGTGTTAATTTTTTTAAAATATGTTCTTAAATTATAAATTAATACTCATATTATTTTATTACAATTCACTGCCTAAGTTTAAGACTTCAAATTCAATTTCAACATTTCAAACTAAACCCAACCTATATTAATAATAATAGTTTTTTATTTTAAAAAAATTTAGGAGGCTTGGACTGGCAAGACGCTGGCTATTTTAGATCGCATCGCTTTAGGGTCCGTTTGGATCAGCGATTGGAAAAGTAGCTTATTGAAAAAGTAGCTTATAGAGAAGTGAAATTGGATAAAAGCTAAATTGGATAAGCTGAATTGTATTTGGATTAGAGTTCAGAAAAGCTAGATTACAAAAGTAAGATTGGTAAAAGGTTGTTTGGATTGTGATTGAGTAAAAGTAAGTTTGGTTGTAAAATGACCAAAATAGATATGAGTTTTAATAAATAATGAAACATGATTAAAAAAATAATTTCACATAATACAATGAAATTAAAATAATTTAATATGAAGAAGTCATAAAAAATATTTTAAATATAAAATGAAACATGAAAAAATAAAAGTATATTTTTAGGAGCATATTTAAAAATAAAAATATATTTCTAACTTATTCATTACTTTCAACTAATTTTAACTGATTTTTTATTATCTACAAATTAATTATTTGAGGCTTATAATAAGAACTAAAAGAGGTAATAAATTTCTTAACTTTCTCTCTCTCCATATTTCAAAAGCTATAAGCCATAAGCTATAAGCCATAAGCTGTTAATTTTAGCTTATATCTTATTGTAGCTTTTCAGGCAAAAGCCCGATTGCAGAAAAACTGATCCAAACAGACCCATTGTGTCAATCGAGCTTATAGAGCTTATAAGCTACTTATAAGCTCAAAATAAGTGATGCCAGACACTTAACCACGCCTTCACGCGCTGACTCATAACCAAGCCGCTGGTCTGCTTTATCCGCAATTGCCATGTCATGGTACTGGACCGAATCATACGGCCTAGACCGATCTGCTCCATGCTCATAGACCGGACCGGTCACCGAAACTTTCTAGGGCGTTTGACTCAGTAGCCCACAGAATCATTTTCCTGCGAAACCTTCGAGAGAGCAAGCAACCGGCAAACACAGAACAGGGAACGTTATTGACGATGATGGCAATGAGATCTGTGCTGAATCGAGGATCGGTTACGCGTTCGATGGAGTCAAGTCGGGGCGCATTCACTCGCTACTTCAGCGACAAAGGCCGGATTCTCAGTGATGAAGAACAGGCCAAAGAGAACGTCTACATCCAGGTGCTTTTTATTTTGTCCACTACTTTGACTTTCACCTGTTTGGATGTTGAGAAGCGGAAGATAAGTTTTGATGGTCTTGTTTGCTTTGCGATAAAAAAAGGTTGATTCTCTATGCCAAATGAAAGCAGTATAACGAGGTTAGCCTGTTTGTTAATTTAAGACGTTGCGATATTAATATGCAGCTAACTGAGTTTGATCATAACTATGGGCTCTTTTTAGATTGTAAACATATGATGGGATTAGATTCTGATAGCCGTTCTTCTTGCGAGTGTGTGTTTACATGTTATATGTAGTTTTTTTTATTGTTTTTGCTGTAAAAGGTTAATGAAAATATGGAGATGGCTGAACGATTTCTATTCAGTTAGTGTATCAAATATTGCCCTTGATCATTTCGATACACTGCTATAACATAACTGACTTACCATAAATATCTATCTCTTTTATGTTGTTTGTTTGATTTTTTTTTTTTTTGGCTGCAGAAATGGGAGAGGGAAAGATTGGAGAAACAGAGGGAAAAGGCTGAAAAGGAAAAGGCTGAGAAAGAGAAAGCAAATACTGATAAGGTATAGTCTTGTTCTCTTTGCAATATTTTTTATATTTCTTCCTACCGGTGTATTTTTTTTTTCCTTTTTTTTTTTTGTATAAAGTGCATTGTTGAAGTTCTCATATGATTTTCTTTGGGTATCCGGGCTTGATATGAGGGGACTGAACGGATGATCGATGTAGGACTTTAAGAGAACATGTCTCTTACAATTCTAGCCATGAAGACAGGATAAGGTTGATCAATTCCTTGATACTGTCGGGTATTCTCATGAGAAATAAAATTCTCATATTATTAATAATTCAAATCATCCCTTCTTTTTGAAAAGAGTACACATGAATTATCTATAAACTAAAACTCTTGAAAACCCTAATATCAAAACCCCAATTAGTAATATAAGCCCTAAAAACGTATTATAAGCTATTAGAGCTTAAAACAATAACTAAATAAAGTGCATCAAAAATAGATATGAAAATACAACAAAATTAAGAAAATTAAAAGACCTTCCAGAATACTCTATATTGTTAGTCAAGATAAAATAATCTAGATCACACACTACTTAGTGGGATCCTTTCATTAATAAGAAGGATCTTATTTGACTTTCTACTATTTAATGTGATACAAAATAAGTAAGTCTTTGCCTTCAAAAAGCAATCAATACAAAATAGGAAACTATAGAATAGGAAACTTGTTAAAACCAATAGAATCCTCATCAATGTGATATGAGACCACTCTTGATGCTTTTTGAATCTTCTTGGACCTTCCAAATAAATCTTCATAAATGTTATTCATATCCATAAGCATGTATAGGCTTTTAAGACATCTATTTAGGCTTGAATATGGTTGAACCGCGTTCTGAACTCCCATGGTCCATAACACAATGTAGTTGGGCTCCAATATGAAAGATTATAGCTCCAATGGACTCCTTCATGCACATATAATTGTGTTGGGCCTTCAACAGCATGGGAATTGGTTTCAAATGCTCCTTTTGGGTTCTTGGAATGTGCTCCTATCTTTCTCAAGGTCCAAGTGTTCATATTCCAATGACTCATATGTCATGGTGGTTTTCGGAGTGGCTTTACATATGTCACGTTAAGCTCCGCATGTGTCCATGTCATCACCTAAGGAATGATCTATGTCCTCCTTCATGTAAGCATTCTTGAGCTATAAATCCCTTGAACACTCTGGAGCGCTATTGGGTTTCATGACCTCTATATTGAACACCTCTTAGTATGCTATCAGCACCGTGACCTGAAACTACTCATATGATTTGTGGGAAGGAATAAATATTTATGCTCATTATGGGCACGATAGACTAGGATCACAGTCTATCAATGTATCTAATTATGTGTATTTACAATTACAATTCACAATGTGTAGCATAGGATGACTATCAAAAGACAATTTGTTTGTTGACTTCCATTCGTAATTATTCACATATTGAAGACTACTTGTCTCCTTTAAGAAAGGATAACAAACAGCTACTTGGGACTAGTTTAGATGGTAATGATGGGGTGGTATTTGGTTAGTAATGGGTTGAATCCATCCTTCTAAGGTTTCTTCTTCAAGCTGTAAAATATTTACTTTCAAAGCACTCAAATTGTGGATCATGTGGCATGTACTTGTCTAGTTTTCCTTGTTCTCCTGTTGATGTTGTTCTCATGATGGCTGAATCTGCAGTGGTCTTCTGTGGACTAGAATGCCACTTTCCTTGTTGAAAATGTGGTTAACATGATGATCATTAACATTGGGTCAATATTTGATATGGTGAAGGTATCAAGATGTTGGATTACTTATTAAATGCCAAGACTGCAATGTGATGCATGTGGTGCAATGCTATGGCTAGTTGGGATTTGGTGCACTCTGGTGCCACTCCATAGGGCCTATTGTTAGGGTCTTAGTAGCTCCTGTTTGCACAGTTGATACTCTGATAGTCCAATCCCCAAATGGCTCTGTGATTTCCATCAGCATTTAGTTCTCCGTCAATGTCTGTTCTACTTTTAATTCTGTTTATGTATCTTCTCCCTCTGCTCTTTAGTAACTCCCTTTTCTGTTATGGTGTTCTTCGACGTTTTATCACTCATTTTCTTTTTTTATTCTCATTCTCGATATAAGTTTGACTGGGTTCTGCGTTATGTTGCCACTTTGTGCACCGAAGCGTTTGAAGAATTCTAGAGAATATAACAACACTCATGCACTTGCTTTTGTCAGCCATTTAGCCATTAATAAAATTTAATCAAAATTTTCTGACTAAACTAATACTATGTGCACAAAGCCACGTATAAGCACATCCCTGGGGCCAACTAGGATCTTCTTTGATTTTCCAGTTTTATAATACATTATTTTTGTGTTGATGTTTCGATTGAAGTGAAAAGAGATTGGATTTCTTATACTGCCTTAACTTTGCCGCAGAAATGTGGTATTTAATCTGTTTGTTCTTTTAACTGCAATCTAACACTTCATTGTTTCTTTTTTGGTTTGTCAGAAACGTGAAGGGACTCAACAGGGCTGACTTTTTCATCCATCCAAGCTTTCAAAACCACCTTGAGATGTAATTATGATGAATAAAGGACATGCCTTAGCTCTCAGTGGGCTTTGTTCGTTTTATGGGTTCTAGCTGTGTTTGTTTGATGATGCAGCAACCATCTTAACTGTGTTTTATTATGATATGATCCTGTACTTGTTTATGTGTAACTGTGCTGTTTGATGCATGCGTTCTTGTTTGGCCAACATAACTCGGAAGTGTTCAAGCGCAATTTACTGAAGGAACTAACTTTAGAAGTGATGTAGCACATGAACACAGCCTTTCAGACCATCGTCGGTCGCTTGATTTTGCAACACGATGTGCAATTTCCCCTGGCCCCACCTTTAATAGCATTGTCCAAAACACTTTTGCTTGTGGATAGCAGTATGCAGTGAACTGAAAGATTCACCTTCTTGATGCTGATATGCAATCAAGGAGAAAGAGGCATTTGGTCGGATGAAGTTTGTATTTTCTTGTGGTGAAATAGAGCAGCGTGGAAGGCCCTTTTAATAGAGGGGAGGTGGATGAATTTGAGTGTTGATTTTTTTTTTTTTGGTTAATAAATGGTGGGGGAGGTCTTTTTCCCTTTAAATGAAAACTAATACCATTAACTCAAGAAAACGAAAACAAGAGTGCTTGGATTAAAAGTTATTTTGAGTATATATTTGAAAAGAATAGATTTTGTGAGAAAAATGATTACAATGGAATGAAAATGTTCGGATGCTTGTTGTTAGCACAAATGATTAAAAAAAGACAAATTAATGTAATAATGACATAAAGGACAAATTTTAATTTATATTTTTTTTAGAGTAATAAAGTAATAATGAACTTTTTTTTTTGGCAACACGATAAATAATCCATGAAAAATGTAATTCGTATGGTGAATGTGCATCAGCACCATGAATGCATAAAGTATTATTTTCTAAATGCATCTAGCACTGACCAAAATATAATTTAGGGTGTTAAATGTATCTAAAATAAGATATTTTAGGATGTTAAATATACCATAAAATGTTTTGAGATATTGGATGTGCTTAAAAAAATAATTAGGGATATTGGATTCACATTAATCCTAATTAATACAAGATGAATATAATTTAGGAAAAATGGTAATTCTATCTTAAAGAAAACCACGGTTTCCCCCCCCCCCAAACAGCACAAAAAATTCACTTTTCTTCTTGTGAAACAAAAAAAAGTCACTTTTGGAAAATCATAATTTCCCATCCCAAAACCATGGTTTTGAATTAAAAAGTGATTTTGTGGCTATAGTTTTGATTTTTATCTAAATACCCTCTACAACAAATAAGAATTAACTTCCTTTATCATCGTCCATCCTAACTAAGGAAAAGATGGAGCATAATGAAAGATGCAATAATTTTCTTCAAAATTATGAGATATCTTAGCAAGGTTTGTCAGTTTTAGTGGTATAGGTCAAAAAAATCCGTCAATCTCTATAAGGCCTAAAATGGTGTGCTGAGTCCTAGTCCCTGTTTAACAAATTAATAACCTCATGGGGGAGGAATTTTGATATGGATTACTTTTCCTTATGGTACTCCCCAATCCTATTTAAATGAGTTTGTTCAATCTTAAGTAACAAGCAATCCCTAATAATAAACACTCTTTTAATAAAGTTTGTCAATCCTAATCCTAATTCTTACCTCTCGTTCTTCATGTTTTATATCAAACAGGTCCTTAATTCCTTGATGGTAAAGGTTTGAATAAGATATGAAAAATAGCTCGAAATAGCTCTGTTTTTGTTGGAGGGACCAAGTCATGAAAATAACCAGATTGCTGCAACAGACTCGTAACATTGCGTTTCACTCTAGATACATACAAGATCAAACGACGTTTGGTTTCACTAGGATTGCTGAAAATAACCAGCTCTACACTCATAATGTTGGATCACTTGGCTTACACGCTTAGGGTGTGTTCGACATCATGTTTGAGCCCCCAAACGTGCATCCTAATTGGCAAAAGCTGGATTTTTTGATAAGAGTAATGTTCTTTTTTTTTTTCTGGTTGCCCATCCAGTTTACTGGAGCTTTGCTTCGATTACATCTGGATCTGACCCGCGTCACGCATCTGGCTATGGTGGGTGAGTCTCCCAACGGGGATTTCTGCATACGCTGAGGCTTGAACTCGAGACCTCGCTTAAGCGGTACCAAGCCGCTTACCATTTGGACCTAACGTTTTAGCAACCTAACGTTTATATTCAAATGGGCTCTTGGAAAGAAGCTCCTGCATCTTGCTTTTCACGGTAACGATGCGGTGAATGTTGGGTCCAGCACCTTTGATCTTTAAAGGGCCGAAAACTAAAAAAGAATGAAAATATGAGGATAAAGCAAAGAATGAGCACGTGCATGTGGACAATAAGTGCCACCTTTTTTTCTTATTGGCTTTGCTAATATAGAGGGCATATAATACAAATTGCTGATTCTTTCGACCATTATACTTGATTATGTATCAACACATAGCAGTATTGTTTTCTTATGTACATTAAATATATTTAATTAAATATTTAGTATTTTTTTAATTTCTTTCTAATAATAAATTATTTTTATTTTTTTTTTAATTTTTTTTATTTTTTTTTTACAATTGTCACATTATATACATATGATATTAAATATGTATTGCTTAATAAAATGCATGTCCTTTTCAATTATTTCATATCTAAAATTACTTTTTCATTAATCATCTAAACAAGTTTTAGTTTATCAAACTGACTTTTTTACAAAAACTAATCTAAATATAAATCACATTACACTATCTGATTTTTATCCCAACTTCAGTTTGAAGAAGTTAGATGAGAAAAAAGTCACTTCTACTACCGCTAATACAAACACACCCTTAGTGGGGTCAGCTTTGCTTCTTCCAGCTCGGAAAGCAACGTTTTAAAATTGGGAGCAGACAATGGGACCAGCCCGGCTAATGACTAAACAATGCTACCTGCACTCCTAATTATGAGAGTTAGTTGACTAATTTGAGAAGATTAAGTAAAGAACTTAGGTTAGTTATTTGTAATAAATAAGTGTTGTTTTTTCTACAATATTTTTGCTAATCAAGTGTGTTGGCTAGAATTACTATTGTTAGAAAGACTATATTGGAAAATATATATAAATATAAGAGACAAAGTAGATTGGAGTCTTATATTTAAGATCAAAATAAAAGTCAAACAAGATCTTATATTAAGGATCAAAGGTAGTACAACGATTCGTTTTTAATATTTAGAGCGCTTAAATAGTTGGACCATGTTGAACCATTTAGAACCAGCTATTGAGCCGGAATGGAAGTTAAGCCGCGACTTGGATCGATTTTTGTAATATCCTATGATAATAATGATAATGATATGATATATATATATATATATATTTTTAAATAGATATTTTGATATATTTTAAGTGTAGTTATGATAATTAATATATACATATATGTACATATATGAATATAGAATTTTTGGGGTAAATCGAATATTACTAGTATTTCAAGAAGATAAATATGTATATACGTATGCTTTGTTCAATGAATGTATTCATGAGTCATAAATGAGGAATGAGATCTATCAGCACATCTGGTAAGAACCGATGCCAACGTATTTGAAGAGCACTTGAGAAACAAGTCAAAGTGGACAAGGATAAAGGTAGTGCACAGGAATGGCATAGGATGGCTCGGAAAACAAGAATGATGAAGGGTTTGTTTAGTTTCCTGTTTTAAAAACAATTTTTTGTTTTTAAAAACAAAAAAATAAAACAATTTCTGTGGTAAGTTGTTTTTAGTTGATTGTTTTAAAAAACAAAAAACAATAACATGTTTTTAAAAATAAAAAAATCAAAACAACTTTTACATGTTTTTGTGTTTTTATTTTTATATTTTTTATTTTAAAAAGTTTTGAGAAATCTTCTTATCTTCTTATCTACTATTCACTACTATTCACTGCTTATTGTTACCAACAACAATTATCAAGTATGGTTTTTTACGGGGTTTTTTTTTCAAATATGATTTTTTAAAATTATTATCTAAACAAATTCTTTTTTGTTTTGTTTTTAAAACTTGTTCTAAAAAATTATTTTATAAAATTATTTTGAGAACAGGAAAGAAAAAAACAAAAACAAACAAGCCCGAAGTCACGTAAATAAAAAAGACGACAAGAACATATAAAGGAAATTTTCTTTATTTACCAAAAGGGATAAAGGAAGAAAAAAGCAAAGAAAGGAGTTGACTTATTGCAATGTAAGCGTCTCACTCTTCCCAAGTAACACCCTTGCATTAAAATATGATTTTTGACGTATAAAAATCTTCTTTACATATTTTTTTATTGTTTCCAATGACTTTTTTTTATATGATTAAACATTTTATCTGATTAAATCATGTGAGTAATATTACCAGATTTGCTGTTGTATGGTGATTTATGTATACACCCAAACATAATTTGTGTGACTTGAACTATTGTGGATTCACTCTAGGGACGTCGTAGCTAGTCCCAGTGACCCGGTCTACGTGACAAACAATGAGTGCTCAGAAGATTTGTATGTCATTGTCTGTGCAGAGTTTCTCATATAATTTTCACTGCAAGGATTATAAGAAAATTATTTTCCACTTCACAGCGGCTAGGCGTCGTTAGTTATAAATTTATAAATAATACTACCTCCGGTCCTTATTATAAGACCTCATTTGACTTTTTGTTTGGTTTTAATTATAAGACCCCAATCCATTTTGTCTCATATATTTATGTATTTTTTTCCAAGATAATCCTTCTAATAATGATAGTTCTGGCTAATATACTTAATTAGTAAGGATATTTTAGGAATGACAACACTTATTTATTACAAATAACTAACTTAACTTATTTCCTTAATCTCCTCAAATAAGTCAACTGGGTCTTATAATTAGGACCGGAGGTAATAATTAGTATTGAGTGGGATAGGATACGGGAAGTGCATGTAAGCCGTCATATTAACGAGTTCACGAACACACTGATCGACATGCCACCATCACCACCGCAGGACCCGATCCCACCACCACCATTTCGTAATTACTTTGTCTTTAGAGTCTGTTTGGCTCAACGAGAAGAAGGGAAGGGAAGGGATTTTAATAAAGGGAAAATGAGGGAAGGAGAGTAGAAAGATTTTAATATTACCTTGTTTGAATTTATAAAAATATAGGGAAAGGGAGGAATTTTAATATTACCTTGTTTGGTTCATGAGGAAGGGGGGGAAATTTTTTTTGACATGGACAATTTTACCCTATTTTATTTAAGATATAGGCATAATGGTCATCACATGACAAAATATAGGCATAATAGTCACAACATGGCAAAATATTGTCATTTCCTTCCAAATCTCCTAATTTTGGAGAGGAGGTTGAGGAGGGGAGGGGAGGGAAAATTTTAAAAATTTTTCCCTCCCAAAATTTTCCCCTCCCCTCCTAATATTTGTGTGTTGCCAAATAAAAAGAAATGATTAAAATCATTCCCCTCCCTCCCCTCCTCTCCCCTCTCCTCTCCTCCAAATCCCTCATATCAAACACATTCTAAGAGTCTGTTTGGCTCAATGAGAGGAAAGGGAGGGAAGGGATTTTAATGGAGGAAAAAGGAGGTGAGGAGAGTGGAAGGATTTTAATATTACCTTGTCTAGATTTATAAAAAGAGAAGGGAGGAATTTTAATATTATCTTGTTTGATTCATGAGGAGAGGATAGGAAAAAATATTTTGATATGAATAACTTCGCCCTTATTTTATTTAAGATATAAGCATAATGGTCATTACATGACAAAATATCAGTATAATGGTCATAACATGGCAAAATATTACTCTTTCTTTCCAAATCTTTCTAATTTTAGAGGGGAGGGGAAATTTTTAAAATGTTCTCTTCCCTCCTAAAATTTGTGTCTTGCAAAACAAGAGGAAATGACTAAAATCATTTCTCCTCCCTCCCCTCCCTTCCAAATCCCTCATACCAAACACACTTTAAAGATCTTAATAATTCTCAACCTCTGAATGATTTTGCTATCCCCGAGTTAGCATGTAAGCGGAGAAAGCTCATACATATAAAGGAAATAAAATAAAATATACATTAGAAATTAAAACATCGTCAATTTTATTATAAGGCCACAGCCTGCTACAAAAATCCATTGTTCACATAAAACACATACTTCTAGATACTAAATATCATAGTGACATATGCTCTTATTATTCATATATATCATTACTTGTCTTCAAGGTAGATCTGCATTTAGTATCTTGAAGTATTTCAAAACACATTTAGTATTTTAAAATATCTTGTAGTGTATCTAGTATTGTAAAATATTTTTTTCAGGTACATCTAGCACTATAATAATTTGGTGCATCTGGCACCATAAAATTTTTTTTTTCATATGTGTTTCACACACTAAATTATTTTTTAATGCATTCAATTACCCTAAATTATTTTTTTCATTTTGTTCAAAATCCCCTCTAATATGTAGGATTATAAAAAAATTTATAAATTTGAGAAATAAAATAAAGGATTAATACAATATTTATTCTATAAAATACTTTGTTCTGGCAAAATGTCGGCAAAAATGAACCACTAACTGTGATGTCATTTCAGTTCTGCTATTCATGTAGTGCCAAAAACTCGTTGGTGGCGTTTGTGAATGGAAAATGATTATCTAACAGACCAAAATATATAGTGGATAATGTTTAATTTTTATTTAAAAATTAATTATCTTAAATAATATGTAATATAATTATTCCATAGTTATTCAATTTTGAAGAAGTTGGTGGAGGGAAGATTGCAGCTGACTGTAGACGGAATGCCAACCATTTTGAGAGGGATGAGCTTGGTCCCAAAAGAATGATGCTTCTGGTTTCTCACATACTTTATATTTATGTTTCCCTTCTTTCTCCACTTCAACCCTTACACATGGCTCTAATGGATTCATTAGCCTCGGATTTTCTGCATAATTAAATTTAAAACACCAAAAATAAAAATAAAAAACATGCATTCAATGTTATTATTCTATAATTTCGTAGTATCAATCTAGATTTAAGTATTATCAAGTTTTTAAGCAAGAGGAAAGTAATCTTCCTGCATAAATTTTTTTCCAATTTACAATATCCGAACTCATGTGAAAATATGAGAAAAATATAGTTAAATCATTTAAAAATAGTTAATGGTACTACCTCCACTCCTAAATATAACAACTAAATAAGGAGTTCACTTTAATCTTAAATATAAAATTGCAATTCTCTTTGCCTGCCAAATGTATAATTTTTTGCCCAAAGTATCAATATTATTTGCACATATTAAGGAGCTTCCAATTAAAGGGTAACTCTAATGCACATAATTAACTAAATATGATAACTTAGAGGTATTAAGATATATTTGTTACAAACAACTAACTTAACTAATTTTTTTTAATATTTGTAAATTAATTATCTAGCTCTTACCACTCTAATCCTATTTACAAGACAAAGAAAATGGTTTTTCTTAGTTTTATTTATAAACCACATCATTAAATTTTTAACATGGACGTACTATTTTGTCTTTCATTTATTATAGTTTTGAGTGTACTAAAGACTAGAGGCAGTAGTTCCAAGTGTCCCAAAGTTAAGTAGTGCAGCATAATAGAAAAGTCAAGTGTTCCTTCACTTACTAGCACGCTTTCTGGCCATTGAAGAGATAACGGAGTTGAAAGTATTGTAGAGATCGAGTGTTAAAAACACTGATGATTGTTTTAGGTTTGCGAGGCAATGAAGAAGCTGCTGGTTGTGATTTCTGGCAACAACATTTGGAAGTTCAGCACACTTTGTGTAGGAAGTGTTCACAGATTGCTGAGGCGCACACCCCATTGGCATCATTAACGTTATAGCTATTTTCCTCACTCCCATGCCTTCAATACCTTTTAGGTCCAAACAAAGCTGGTTCACTAGACCAGACGAAAATGCTCCTACATCCTATATATAATAGCAGTCATACAGGAAAAACTGAATAAATAAGTAAATAAATAAATTATGAGTGATCCATATTGGACAAAACTAAATTAAAATAAGTTGCTGTGAATTTATAGGTACGTATATGTATTATGATAACTAATATAATAATAACAAAATAATAAGCGTATGTGTGAAAATTTACAAGTGTGATTGGAGAACTTAACCTAATGAATTTAGTAACTCGACCTAAGTTTTACGTATTGATATTTTGTATGACAGTCTTAATAGGAATCAAACAAATTTCACCTCACATTCTAATTGGTTAAATGTCATTTTTTTTTCTTCAGAAGTATTTGCAAAAGAGCTGTGGGTATCCAAAAAAAATTTTGGTTCAATGCCACAGAAGTGTTAAAAAAGGAGAATGTCGCATTTTTTTTGTTTTAAAAAATAGCATTAACCATTAGAACCAACATTGACTATTAGCACTTTTAATGAAAAAGATAAAATTGATTCTTTTTTATTACTTTTAGGAATGATATTTAGCCGGAAAAAAAAAACTTCCAGATACCCACAACTTCTGCTTTTTGAGCAAAGATTACCTTTAACCCTACTTCTTATTATAAAGGCATTCTTCATCATTCTCATTTTGATTTTCTATAAGTTATCCAAATATTTTCCCTAATACGTTTTCCCTTGATAATGGCTATAATTAAATAACGTTCTAGCTAACAAACTCATTATCCTTTATTTAGTAAACTTTATTGAGGATATTTTGAAAAGTTTAAAAGCATTGATCAATTCTAACTGAACTAATTAAGTCATATAAAAATGCTAATAAGTCCTCAAAATAAGGAGGAAAAGAAGTATCAAACAATAAAGGAAAATTTAAAAAAACAATAATCTCATTAAAAGGTTACTCTAAATGTGATTTAAATACCAAACAGTTATATATCAAAAAAGAAAACAAAGTATAAAACACAAAAACTGACATATTAACTAAGATGCAGGAACTCATCACCTTGAGGGTCCCCATTTAATTTTTTCCCAAAAAAAAAATGTCATGTATACAATTTGATTAAATAAATGAAGAACTGACCTTGAGGTTGCCATTTGTTTGAAGAAATGTGGCATAGTCGTTACCACCAACGTTGACCAGAGCAACTGAGGATCTAAGGTCGTGTTTGGTGTAGACATTTAGTTGAACTAGCTTTTGGAAAGAATTGATTTGGGTGGTAAGGTTTGGTCCATTAGTTAATATTGAGTTAAAAATTCCAGTCCCTCCTTGCGCATAGTTCATCCCATGTTGTAGTTTTGATTTCTCTACGTAATTTCTATATCTGTATGCTACTGGCGTTCTTATTCCCAAAAATGAAGCTGCTTGTCAAGAAATATATTATTAATTAGATGCAATAAATTTAAAAATGACATACTACTCTCAACTCTTAATATAAAACCCCATTGACTAATTTGAAAAAATTAATTTGGATTAATATTAAATATAAAAGGGGTTAGTCAACGTGTACTTGCCACGCAGCAATGTCGCTCGTGATAAAGTCTCGGGTTTGAACCTGATATTAACATGTTTGTATGCGCGCATATGCCTAATTGTATCATATATGAAAAAAAAAAGCGATTAATACAATTTTGGTCCTAACAATTTGATCTATTTTTGGTTTCAGCTCCTCTAATAATACGGTTATTAGTTTCATCAGGACTTGATTTGAGTCATTAATGTAAACTAGTTAAAATTAAAGTACATGAACTACAATTAAAACTCGCCTGTTTTTTTTTTTTGGTTAATGTACTTTTAATGAATTTTGATTTTGATAAAAATTAACACTGATAAACTTAGACCAAGTCCTTTTAAAATTATAGAGATATCACATCACAAACTATTATTTGAAACTATAGAAACTAAAATGCGAGGACCAATATTAATTTTTGCCCAATATAAAATCATAAAGTTTATGGCAAGTTAGCCCCCCTTTAAAGTTGAAGCGGCTAGTTACATTTTTATACGTTATATATCAATATTAATTAACATTGATGATAATCTCTCCAATTTAATAAATTTGACTAAATATGTGTTTTAAAGAAGAAGAAGAAGGGAATCAACGGGTACAAGACCCATTTCTCTGTTGAAACGCAATGTAAAAGGAGTAAGATCTGACATTAAAATCCGTTTTGGATAAAGAAGGAGAAGCAAAACATATGATAATCACATTTAAAAAGTTTTGGAATTGATAATGAAAAACCAAGTAGGTGACGAGGAATATCAAACCAGAACAATATACAAGAGAGATGAAAAGGATTAATAATTATTATACCTATATAATCAGTAAGAACGCGACCATCACTAAATCTGCCAGCAGGTTTCCCAGGAAAAGTGATTCCGTTAGGTGGCTTATAGGATCCAGAACGCAGGAAATTGCCTGTGTCTACGTATGAATCTCCAAAAACAAACAGTTTTGTCCCATGAAACCCACCCCTTGAGCTTCTTCTGGCTTCTGCAATAATATTATTGAGAATGACGAGGATGAAGAGAAAGAGAGTGAATAGGGATTGAGTTTTGGGATCGTCATGGATGGATCTTGATTCATTTGTTGAAGGAAAGAAAATATGTACCCCCATATATATATATATGGTTTTAAAGGCGCATTATGTTGTGAATCTGTAACATTTAATTTGGAGTTTCATATGCCAGCAATTAATTGATACATTCTGGAATTCAATTTTGAGATTATTCTCTACATTATCCAGATTTGTTAAGGCTAAAATATGCATGTTCCTCAAGTTTTCAATTTAGCGCGCCTTGGCTTCTGTTTTTTTTTTTTTGTTTCTCTTCAGAACAAGTTTATAAAATTGTTTTTCAAAAAATCTGTTTAGATAATTGTTCTAAAAAATTAAATCTGAAGGTGAAACTTTGATGAGAATTCGAGAAAAACGGGTTTCCCAATTTTTTTAAAATAAAAGATGCAAAAACAAAAAACAAGAAAACAACTAAAAATTGTTTTGGTTTTTTAAGTTTTTAAAGACATATTTTTATTTCTTTGTTTTTCAAAACGCTTAGGCTTTGTTTGGTTCAACAGAAGGGGAGAGGGGAGGTTAATTAAAAGAAGAGAAGGGGAGGGGAGATTAATTAAAGGAAGAGAAGGGGAGGGGAAGGGAAGTCATGGTTTTGTTTGGTTGGAAGGGAGGGGAAGAGAGAGGATATTTCTTGTTTGGTTCATAAGAATAGGGGAGGGAAGGTAATTATAAATTGACAAATATGCCATTATCTTTATATTTAGACTGATTTATTTTTTTATTACAATATTTATATCAAAATTATTATTTCTTAATTTATCAATTTCTAAAAAAAACCAATTACCTCACTTACATGTGATAAAAATAATAATAAAACTAAAAAAAATTAGAAAATATGATAAAAATTTAATATTATGTCTCATTAATTTTATAAATATATGTATTAATATATATGATATGTATATATTATATAATTATAACACGCACGTTATGATATGTATATATTAATATATATGCATGTTATATGATATTATAATACACACACGCTATGATATATAATTATAATACACACATGTTATGATATGTATATATTAATATATATGATATGTATATATTATAATATTATGATTATCAAATATTATTAGTGGCTAAAAAGAGAAAAAAGTGAAAATTTTTTTTTAATAAGATAGACAAATTTGGAATATTGAAAAGTTAGTATGTGTAGTTTGGTCAATGTTAGACATAATATTTTTCTCCATTCTAAAAAACCCCAAATTTAGAGGAGAGCATGGGGAGGGGAGGGGAGGGGAGCATTAAAAGACAAATTTCTTCCCTCCCCTCCCCTCTATTTTTCTCAACCAAACACACTTATCTCCTCCCCTCCTTTACCCTCTCCTCCCCTCTCCTCAAAAACCCTCCAACCAAATAGAGCCTTAGCTAAAAACAAACTACTAAACAATTTTTTTGTATTTTGTTGTTTTCAAAAAAATTATTTTGGAAACAAGATATTAAAATTTAAGAATTTATGAAAAAATAATTATATTAAAAAATTAATTTAAACACATGTCTTGTCAGTATTTAATTACATAGTCACCATTTAAATTTGTCAAGTCACTAGTTTCCGTTATGGGACTAATGATATTAAGGGGGTGTTTGGGTGATAACCCAAACTATGGTTTGGAAAAAAATCACCCAAACACCTTTAAAAAAAACCAAAACTATGGTTTTGGCTCCAAAACCATGGTTTTGGAAAAATCAAAAAATTTTTGCTTTTGGAAAAAAAAAAAAAGGGAGAGTGTGAGAGCTTATAGGATATGTATCTTGTTGTTTTTTTTATAAACATATTTTTTTATAAATATTTTTAATCTTATATCTTATAAATATATATACATATTAATTATATTATCTTATGTATTATTAATTATGTTAATAAAAAATATATTATTAACAATTTTATTCCTTCAAATTACAATATATCATAAAATATATTTTTTCTGTAATTATCATATTAACTTATGCCTTTTTTAGTAATTTGTACATGTAAAAAGTGCTTCTGGTAACAACTATCCAAACACTCTCACTTCTCAGAATCACTTTTTCACAAAATCTATTCTTCAAAAAATCTATTCTCCCTAGAATCTATTCTCCAGAAGTTATTCTCCAAACTATAGTTTGGTTATATCCAAACACCCCCTAAAGGACTAAAGAGACACTTTTTCAACTTAAATATAAAAATAATTTTATTAAAAAATTAAAATTCAGAACGTGCTTTTTTTTTTCATTGAATGTTATTAATGATATTAAAATTAAAAGGCTAAAAATACACTTTTTAAGACTTGAGAGATTAAATTAAAACTTGAGGCAAATTTAAGAGATCAAACATATTTTAGCAGATTTTTTAAAGAGTTAAGGTGTAAATTTGCCCCAAAGTTTTTACTTAAGAGTGTTGACAACCAAAAGTTTTTTTTTTGGGCAAATTTTCTCATAAAGTTTAAACTCATAATAATATCGCCTTATATTGTTAAAAAATAATGTTTTCTATTAAAATAGTAACATCGATCGTTAACATTTTTATCAGGAGGAGATAATATTGTTATGATTTTAAACTTTTAAGATAACTTTGTATCAAAAAAAAATTCTAAGTGCCTAATGCTCAGACTAAAAATTTCAAGGGTAAATTTGCACTGTAACCCTTTTTCTAAATATGTTCAGCCCATTAAAATACTTTTATTATTTTCCATTAGGCCTATCATAAAATGTTTTATTTCCCATATAACCATTATAATCAAGGTACTAAAAATCAAAAGTCATTGAACCGGTCAAGACAGTGGATTAGATCAAAGTCAATCTAAGAGTCAAACAGGTGAGATAAAATAATTTAAAAACAATTTAAATTTTTATCATATCATTCAAGAGCTAAATATTAATTCAGTACCTCAGATCATTAATAAAATTATCAATACTTACAATTTTGTTCCAACCTTTTTCACTATTCCCATACTATGAAAATCACTAAATACTCATTTTAACAAAATATCAAAATAGATATATGATAACAAAATATTGTTTACTACAATCATTCAATCAGTAAGGAGAAATTATCAATAACTCAAAAAAAAAAAGAAGAAAATTTTTCATCAAAATAGTTTTTTCTAATAAAAAAAAGCATTCTGGTTAACCCACCAAACCGGTCAGGTTAGCCCTTGGGTTAATCAGGTCACACTAGGGTCAATTTAACCCTGGTTCCTATACTCAATCAGATTGGTTACTTGGCGGCCGATTTGGCCCGAGCTCTAATTTCATGGTTATAATGACATCCATGCATAGCCGTCTCACTATTCACCATTAATTAATATTTTGGCAACAAAAATTATAATTCACTATTAATAATCCATTAATAAGAGTTCGTCTCAAATCCTCCTCTTCATAATGGTATCCATGCATAGTTGTCTCATTGTTACTAGACGCGAAGTTGATTGCATGGGTTGGTTTATGCATATTAGATGTGTGATGAGTTGTTCTCTTGTGCTTAGTCCAAAAGCAAGAATCCAGAGGATGTCAAGCATTCTTAAACGTTTTCAGTGAACTAAACATATCTAGTAAATTGATTACATTAATGGAATTATGATCGATAAGCTTTCTTGAAGGATGACTTCATTATCCTTTCTGGTCGTTTTTAGGTAAAAAGGCACTTAGATAACATTCTGAAAAGGTGTTTAAACTAGCTTTTTGGAAAACATTTTACAAAGAATGAGGTAAGTATGTTAAAAGCATTTTTTAAGTGCTTCTTTTTTAGCCTGCCAAACTCCCTCGGACCTTATTTCACCTTTCATATCATAATCCAAAAAAATCTTATAAACAATAGTGTAGTTATTATTTAGTTTAGCATCACTTAGGATTTGTTTTGAATAGTTTATAAATAGCTTTTTAATTGTGATTTACGTAATACGAAGTAAGAATATTAGGAGAGTTTTGTCTTGATTTACATGAAAGTGCTTATAAGCATTTTAAAATAAGCAGATGTGCTTAGTGATTCTTAAACAACAATTGGGTAATTTATTTATTTTTGTCCAAATTCATTTGTAGTTAAGGCTTCGTTTGCTATCATGTTTAAAATAACTTATAAACATATTTCACAGAAATTGAGATAAAATTTTTCTCATATATTTATCTCATATTTCATAAATCATGGTTAAATAGTTATTTAAAAGTTATTCCAAACGGAGTTTAAGTGGAATCAGCCTAGGCCCCATTCTATATCATGCAGGTGTAGTTTAGAAATTAATTTGAAAGCTTAGCGATAGAGCTGAGAAAGCATTTTAGAAATTGAACCACAAATTTATTTCAGATGACAGCTTTGGATTTGCAATGATGTTTCATAATTCTAAGGGCGTTTTTTTACCCCATGATATACTACTGCTTGTGGAGCCCTGAATGAAATTCTCCTTGGGTTTTAATCATACGCCATCTTGTGTTGATTAAAAGTTTCTTATAAAATTTTTCACCCAAAAAAAAGGTTTCTCATAAAATTGCACCCAAAAAAATCCTTATAAAAACAGTCATTTATTTCTCAATTTGAGATGTTTATAAAGGTATGTCTTTTTTTTTTCAGAAATTTATAAAGGTACTTATCATAACAATTAAAAATTAAAAAAAAAAAACATTTTCACCGTAAACAACAAATTGCTCTAGGACAGTGTTACCTGCCTCGTTTTGACGAGGAAGCAGGCTTAAACCTACTTTTACTGTCGCGATCCTGAATATAAAGGACAAAGGAGAAGGAACCGCCCCTAACTAAAAGGTGTGTAAAGGACAAAGGAGAAGGAACCACTCCTTCTTTTGGTACACTAAGGGTTGTTTGGCTAATGAGAGGAAAAGGGGGAAAAGGATTTTAATAGAGGAAAAAAGAAAGGAGGAGATTCGAAGGATTTTAATATTATTTTGTTTGGATTTATAAAAAAAGAGGAGAGGAGAGGAGTTTTGATATTATCTTGTTTGGTTTATGAGGGTAGGAGAGGAAAAAATATTTTGATATGGTGTCCTTATTTTATTTAAAATATGGGTATAATGGTTACAATATTACAAAATATGAGCATAATAGTCACAGCATGGCAAAATATTGTCATTTTTCTTCAAATTCTCCTAATTTTGAAGGGGAGGTTGAGGAGGGAGGGGAGGAAATTTTTTTAAAATCTTCTCTCTCCTCCTAAAATTTATGTGTTGTCAAAAAAAAAAAATAAAATCTTTTCTTTTTCCACCCTTTCCCTTCAAATCCCTCGTACCAAACGTATCTTAAGAGTTGAACACCTAGATGTCACTGCTCAGCCTTTAAAACGGCACCGTTGCGCAGCATTTCTATTTTCCTTGGTTAATTTTTTTTGGTACAACTTTTTTTTAAAAATATTTTCTACATAGGAGTTGCGCCATGTTTCCAGCTCTACATTTTAGAATCTCCCCCTCCCTTCAGGTGCCTCCCCTTCCGGCCTTCCCATCGCTCCACGCTCCTTTTCTTTTGTTAAGTTGTCTGATGACTTAATTTTTAAGAAAATTACAATAAGTGCTACTCAAGAAAATTAAATACAAAACATTTCTTGAAATGATCCAATTAATTTGAAATTTTAAGAGTCTTCGTTGTGATTTTATTTATTTAATTATTAAGTTATCCTTATTTTTTTAAATATGAATTGATAGTTATTAACAACTTAAAATATAATTATTAACGACTATCATGGCAGGTATTAACAACATACTATCTTCAGTCTTTAATATAAAAATTAATTAACTAATTTGAGTAAATTAAAAAAACTTAATTATGTTAATTATTTATAATAAATAGATTTTATTTTTTCTAAAATATCTTTACTAATTATAAAACTATCTTAAACAAATAAATATAAAAAATAAAATAAATTAAATATTATATTAAGATCAAAATAAAAGTTAAATCTAGTACTACTTAGGTCCTAAATATAATATTTATTTTGTAGTATAATTTGTATTATAAAATAAGTTTTATATTTATGATAAAAGGAGAAGTATTTTCTAAAATGTTGAGTTGTAAACATGGCTCAACTCCTATTAAGAGAATTTTTTTTAAAAAAAAGGGAAATTCCACGCAACAGTGCCGTTTTGAAGGCTGAGCACGATCAGTCACTACCTAATGCGGACTCGTATAAGGTTGGAAAAGGAAGGCACCTCGATTTTGCCGCTGGCGCGCTTCACTGGTTTCTGAGAGCCAACGGCTTGATACTGATCACTCAGGCTTTTGTTCTCATCACCGGAGAGTGCTTCAGGTGAGGGGAGAAACTCATCCGCCTCGCTATCCCAAAATTGAATTTTTCAATGCGGTTTTAGAAGCTATAAGATTCAATCTTTTGTTTCAGTAAAATCAACCAAGCTATGCATTCGACTTTGCCTCACTTATTGATTATTATTTAGTTGTTTGTGAATCTCTGAATTTGGCGAAAGTGACTGTGAGAGAAGGTGCCTTCAATTTACCAACTTTCCCGCATTTTTTTCTTAAGTGAGTAAAACACTGAAATCAGTGAGCTTTGGGGAGGTTCTGTTAAAATGGGTCATCTATAGATTCAAATTTGAACCAAATTGTACCGTGCAGGGACTTGGGAACAGAGACCCTGGTAACATTAGCGTAATTTAATTGACTATGGCTGTAAATGAACATACCGAACGAGAATATGTGCCTCAGAAAGAGAAGCAATCTTCAGAGGAAGAGAAGAGGTAGTTTTCTCTTATTCATTTATGTGGTTAGTTTTACTTGCTGTGGTTGGAATTGCTGGAGAAATGTTCTAATTTTTTTTCGTTTGGGTAAATAAAGGAAGAAGAAAATTGTACCTGGGAGTTTGATGAAAGCTGTAGTGAGGCCTGGAGGGGGGTGACTTGACGCCTTCAGATGGTGATCAGGTTATTTCTGTATTTCTTAGGCCGCTGCCGTGGACTTCTACAATAGATATAATGTAATTGTGTCAATGTACATCATGAAATTAGGATAGCAGAGATTAACATGTTATATGTCTCAGATCGTATATCATTGCACAATTCGAACTTTAGATGGAGTA